>NW_026606308.1:452500-502500 GCF_029834395.1 Sorex fumeus | reverse complement strand
TTTTTGGCTTTTGGAGTCATACTCAGTGATGCTCAGAAGTTACTCCTGGCTCTGCACTCAGGAACTACTCCTGATGGTGCTGGGGGGCATCATGGGAAGCTGGGAATTGAACCCGGGTTGGCCTAGCGCACGGCAAATGCCATAACTGCTGTACTATGGCTCCAGTTCCTGCCTCTCCCCTCCCCCCCCCACGTTTGTTTTCTGGGCCCAGCAATAACTCCAGGCTCTCTCTACTCAGGGTTCATGATGCTCTGGGCCCTGCTAGAAGAACTTTGCACATATTACTTCATTTGACCTTCATCACAATCCTGTGGGATAAAGTCTACAGTTTTCCCATTTGACAGATGAGAAAACTGAGGCCCAGAGTATCTTATTGAGTGTTTTTGGACCATACCCCATGGTACTTGAGGGTTACTCCCAGGTGATGCCGGACAATCACCTGATGCCAGGGGTCAAACTGAGGTCTGCTGCATGCAAAGCAAGTGCCTCACCTCTCTCTGGTCCAGCCCAGAGAATTAAAGTACCCACCTGGGGCTGGAGCAATAGCACAGCGGGTAGGGCGCTTGCCTTGCACTCGGCGACCCGGGTTCGATTCCCAGCATCCCGTATGGTCCTTTGAGCACCGCCAGGAGTAACTCCTGAGTGCAGAGCCAGGAGTAAGCCCTGTGCATCGCCAGGTGTGACCCAAAAAGAAAAAAAAAAAAAGTACCCACCTGGATGACACTGGGCTGTCCAGGAGCAGAGCCAGAGGCCCCCAGGATTGCAGGGGAGAGGCGTGAGGGAAGGGGTGAGGTCTCCCGGGGGGCGTAAAAAGCTGGGCCTGGGGAAGTCGAGGAAGTGGATTCATCTCGTCCACTGTCTCCCTCCAGATCCCCCCCGAGGGACACACAGACAGACAGACAGACAGACAGACAGACAGACAGGTCTCTGGAGCAAATGGCTAATTGTCTCCAGACCCCCACAGACCTGCAGAATTAGTGCTTTCCGGACTGGACCAGGGCACTGCGAGGCAGGAACCTTGCTCCCCGCCCGGCCCCCCTTCATTTCCTCACCAGCGCTCGCCCGGGAGACGCAGGTCACGTTGTATGCCCGGGGCTGTGGGCTGCCTGAGCATGGGGTCACTTCCGGGGTCACTGGCTGGACAAGCAGGTCAATTTGGGCAGGAAACCTCCAGGTTAGCGGGCGGGCTGTGTCGGGGTCCTCATCAAGGGGGCTGCGGCGTCTGTGGGTCCACTTCCTCCTGCACCCCGGGCAGCCGGGCACCAACCTTTTTGGGTGAAATGCAGACGTTTCAGCGATGCATCCGGCTCCCAGGCACAGATGGGGGCAGCTGGGAAGGCCTTCCACCTTGAGAAGCAGCCTTTATATACGGTTTCCTTTTGATAGTTTTGTTTTCTGGACCAAACCTGGGAGGTGCTCAGGGCTTACTCCTGACCTGGGGATTTAAGCTGGGTCAGCTGCATGCATCTTTATTTTAATTTTATTATTATTATTAATCTTTTTGGGTTAGCACTGTCCTCCCATTGCTCATCGATTTGCTCGAGCGGGCACCAGTAATGTCTCTGTTGTGAGACTTGTTACTGTTTTCGGCACGTCGAATACATCAGGGGGGGAGCTTGCTGTGTGGGCATGATACTCTCCGTAGCTTGCCAGGCTCTCCAAGAGGGGCGAGGAATCGAACCCGGGTTGGCCCGGGTCGGCTGCGTGCAAGACAAATGCCCTACCCTCTGTGCTATCACTCCAGTGTTTTTACAACTAAGCATTTATAGGTTTTTCCCTGTCCCTCCCGCATGACAAAGCCTGGCAAGCTAACCATGACTATTCAGCATGCCAAAAACAGTAACAACAAGTTTCACAATTTGTTGTGAGACGTTACTGGTGCCTGCTTGAGCAAATCTATGAACAACGGGAGGGCAGTGCTACGGCGCTACAGACTTTTTGGGTCACCCCCGGCAATGCTCAGGGGTCACTCCTGGCTCTGCACTCAGGAATCACCCCTGGCAGTGCTCAGGGGACCCTATGGGATGCTGGGAATTGAACCCAGGTCAACCACATGCAAAGCAAATGCCCTACCCACTGTACTATTACTCTGGTCCCCAGGAACCTTTATTTAAATTTTTCATTTTTAATTTATTCTTATTCATTTTTTGATTTGTTTTTGTTTCTGGGCCACACCCAGCGGTGCTCAGGGCTTACTCCTGGCTCCCCACTCAGGAATCCCTCCTGATGGTGCGGGGTGGACCATATGGGGTGCCGGGGATAGGACCTGGGTCAGCTGTGTGCAAAGCAAGCACCCTACAGGCTTTACTGTCACTCGACCCTGGGACCCTTTATTTTTAAAAACATCTCCTTACCTGGGGCGGGTGCTGGGATAGTGGGTTGGCAGCTTTGTAAATCAGAGCGCCTAGATAAAACATTTATTACAACAGCAAAAAGGAAAGAGAAACCTTCGTGCACAGATCAAATAAAGGATGTCAAATATTCCCAAAAAACAAGTATGCAGGGTGCCTGCCTTGGGCCAACCCTCGGTGTGATCCCCAATTTCACTTGGGGTCCCTGAGCACAGAGCCTGGAGTCAGCCCCGAGCACTGGGGAGTGTGGCTCCAAATCCCCTCCCACTCTCTACCCTACCAAGATCCCATGGAATAGATTTTTTTTTTTTTTTGCTTTTTGGGTCATACCCAGTGATGCTCTGGGGTTCCTCCTGGCTCTGCACTCAGGAGTTACTCCTGATGGTGCTTGGGGGACCATAAGGGATGCGGGAATCAAACCCGGGTCGCCACATACAGGGCAAATGCCCGCCCCGCTGTACCATCGCTCCGGCCCCTCCCATGGAATAGATTTGGGTCCAGAATCTTAGGCCACTGAGGCTCACTCAAGCCCTCGACGGGGCCTGTCCAGTGGGCCTCACTGCTGACCACACTAGTCCTTTCCTCACTCATGTCTCGAACCTTTAATCCCTCTGTCACCTGGCATGGACCCTCCCCCCACCCCTCCCACCCCCTACCCACCCAAGGACCCTGGGCCCAGCCCCCCTCCACCACCACCACCCACCTGAGGTGCCATTAAAGTTAATTGTTTTTAATGGCCGCTTTTCCTGCAGTCTTGTAAATCTGTTTATGACGTGGCCTGGGAACACCTAAGGAGGGAACACAGTGGTGGCAGGATTCTGTGGCGGGGGAGGGGAGGTGTGGGAGGGGGAGGCGTCAGGGGGAGCACCAAGCATCCAGGGCCAGCACCCAGGGCCAGGATCCTCCAGGAGAGCTGAGTGCGCCCACATGCCACGCCCTTCCTCTCAGCCCCGCGTGGTAGGTCTCACCCCCGACTCCACCCCAATTGGGGGCCCTTTGGACCCAGAGATCCCTGAAGCTCCGACGCCTGGTTCTGGAAACTTCGGGCCATATGTTTGTTTATTTTTCAGTTTTGGGAGATGTATGTGAGCACTTCCTCCCCAGGACACCCCAGTGTTGGTCTGGGAGCCGGGGCTGGGGGTGTCTCAGCCTTGGGCACGAAGGTGGATTGCTCAGAGTCACCCAAAGGAGGGGAGTTCTTTATTTTTGTGGGGGAAGGGCTACACATCCCAAGGTGCGGGGTCTTCCTTTGAGGAGAGCCCCCTTCCCCCACTTATCTTTCTGGGGCACCAGTACCCCAGCACTGGCCCTTTAAGCCATGTGCTCCTTTAGTGGGAGGTAGAGGGGTGCTGTGTCTTGGCTTCTGGGGAATGATACCCCACAATACCCACTCTTCTGCCCCCACTTCAGGGCCAGTCCCCCAACTTGAAGTTCCAGTCTTGGCATCTGTAAAATGGGGATAACGTGGTCCTAGGGAGGTTGCGCAGGGGGCCGGGCGCTTGCCGTGCACACGGCTGACCCAGGCTAGATCCCTGACATCCCACAGGGTCCCCTGAGCCCTGCCAGGGGTGAGCCCTGAATACAGAGCCAGGAGTGAGCCCTGAGTCCCCCCCAGGAATGATCCCTGAGCCCTGCTGGCTGTGAAGCCCCAAACCAAAGACTAATAAAGAAAAATAAAATGGGGAGGTTTTCTTGCCTTCTAAGGGTAAGTTTAAGTCAGTCGAATGCTCCAAGTCCGTACTGGAATAAGCAGGAAGTGGTGAGGGAACCATTGCCCAGGGCTCCCCGGTAAGCTTCCGCTCTGCGCCACCGGGAAGGTGGACCCCAAGCCCAGCCAAGGGGGACCCCCACCCCAGGTGATCGGAAGCTTTCCTGCAGGCTCAGACAGAAGGGGGCGGGTGGGGGTCCCTGTCCCAGCCTTGGTCAGGTGCTGTGACCAGCAGCCCCCTGGACATGCTGGTGAATGAATGGGGGTGCCGTGGGGGGGGGGACTCACCTCTGAGCTTTGTCCCCTCTTACTGACCCTGCAAGGAGCCCCTCTTTAAAGCCACCCAGGGAATTTCAGGGCCCCTGTCTCTGCTCTAAGAAACTGGGGGGATTCCAGGGCCCATCTGGGAGCTGCCTGGGTGGATACCTGTGGGGGGGGTTCCCCTGGGGCAGGCCCCCCTGACCGGACAGAGCATGGTGGAGAAGCCTTGTTCTTGCCAAGTCCACGGGGCAGGGACACTCGTGACACTGACCGCTAACCTGGACAGCCACACCACCTCCCGGCTGGGCTCTGGATTCCTCCATCCTTGAACTTGCCCTTGGTGGGCTCCGCTGACTGGCTGCCCGGGGACCACAGGAGATATGATGGAATGTAGAGGTGGTGGAGTTGGGACTCCCTTGGTGGGGGGCGAGGGGGGCATTCTGTCTCTTGGCCTCCCTGTGTGTGTGGGGGGGGGGGAGTTCTTGGGCCGAGACCCATTTTCCCACCCCAGGGGCAGGAAAGAGGGTAGAGAAAGCTGGGTCTGAAGCTGGAGGTGTGTGGGGGGTGGGGTGGGGGGGAGGAGCTTCAGACAAAGGGGATCTGTGGAGGCAGGAGGGCTGCTGGGTGATGGGGCGAAGGAGGGAGAACTGGGGTGTCCAGGTTCAGGGAGAGAGAGAGAGAGAGGAGAAAGAGAGAGCAAGGGAGAGTGAGAGAGGGAGAGGGGAGAAGGGAGAGAGAGGGAGAGAGAATGAATGAGAGGGAGAGAGAGGGGGAGAGTGAATGAGAAAGGGAGAGGAGAGAGGGAGGGGGGAGGGAGGGGAGAGTGAATGAGAGGGGGAGGGGAGAGAGAGGAGAGAAAAAGCAAGAAAGAGTG
The DNA here is from genome assembly GCF_029834395.1 of Sorex fumeus. Classification (NCBI taxonomy): domain Eukaryota; kingdom Metazoa; phylum Chordata; class Mammalia; order Eulipotyphla; family Soricidae; genus Sorex; species Sorex fumeus. Next base: position 497,306 of record NW_026606308.1, on the reverse strand, counting down.
AGAGAGAGAGAGGAGAGACAGAGGGAGGAAGAGAGAGAGGGGGAGAGAGGGAGAACAAGAATGAGAGAGGGAGGAGGGAAGGGAGAGAGCCGGCAGAGAGGGAAGGGAGGGATGCAGAAGGAAGGGCGGCTGGTCACTGAGATTTGGGGTGATGGTAGCAGGAAGGCTGGGCCCACGTGTACTCACTGGGGGTTGGGGGTGGGAACAGAGCCTTTGCCCTTCCCCCCCACCCCCCCCCCGCCCGAGTCTGCAGCCCCCTCCACAGTTTCTGCAGGAATGGGAGGAGGACTGGGAGGCCCCTGGGGTGGGGTGGGGGTGCGTGTGAGAAAGGGCCTTTTCGTTCCCTTTTGCATCAGCTGGGCATCCCTGGGACGAGCCTTATGTACCTGAATTTCTCCCCTTTTGCTGACAGCAGGGCTCCCGGGGTCCCACACTCAGGCTTCAGGGAGGGGATGGCTCTGGGTGCTGGAACTGGGTTCAGCAGCTCCGCCATGGGGAGGAGCCTCGAGGGTGCCGGTACCCCTGGGAACATCTCCCAATGGATGTTTTCTCTAAGCTGCGGGGTGGGGGGCTAACAAGGATGTCCTGACATTTCTTCCCCATCAGGGTGGGGGTCGGGGTGGGGGAGCGGTGAAAGCAACTCACCAGTGTGGGAGCAGGTAGGGTGGGTCCCATTGTACAGAGGGACCAACTGAGGCCACCCCAGCTGGAGACATTTGCCGGAAATCACAGGGCAAGAATTCACACCTTGGAGGGGCAGAGTTGGGGGGGATTGAACCTGGGGACCTGGGGTGCTTTGAACTCTCCCCCCCCCCCGCAGCCCCCCACAGGCAGCTTTTAACCAGCTCCCGTCTTTGGAGCCCAGACTGGCTCTGCAGGGAGGTGGGCGCGCCTGTGTGCGAGAGTGCGCAGAGGTGCCCAGGCGTGTCCTGGTGGCTGGGTGGCTGGGTGGCTGGGTGTGCAGGGTCCGGGGTCAGTCAGGAGCCCTGCCGGGAGCCCCACAGCGGAGTCCAGGCCTGGAGAACTTTCCAGAAAGCTGCCGTTTCCTCTGGCTGCAGAGCGTGCCGCAGGTCTGCGTGGGCTGCAGGCTGGGGGGGCCCCGCTCTGCACCCAGCCCGCCTGCCGTGTAACAGGATAGTTTATATTATCCCGCCGAGCAGAAATAAAACTACTGAGTCAAACATTGCAAACAGATGCCGCGGCAGAGCCCGGGTGCAGAGCCAGATGCGCTGGGGAGCGTCCCAGGAGGGGGTGAAGGCGGCAAGTGTGGAACCTCCAAACCCTGCAAGGGCTTCGGGGTGGGGGGTGGGGTGCCCCCGACCCATCTTGATGGGGGCCATGGAGAAACTTCCAGAAAGAAAAGAAGGGAAGGGCTTTATGCTCCTTTCCTGCCCTTCCCCACTGAGTGCCACAGAGGGCAAGCCCAGAGGCTGGAGGTTTGGGTCTCCCCGAAACCTTTCAGGTGTTTCTCTAAAACGCCCCCCCCCCCCGCAAGAAGGCCGCTCTGAGCACCCCTCTTAGAACCTTCATTTTCCAAGTTCATGGAGAAGCTCTGGAACTTTCGTTCTCATGCTTCTTCCTCACATCCTGCCCACCCCAGGTCCCTGTGGTCTCCATACTGCAGGGGACACACTCCTTCACCTTCAACGGCTTCCTCCAGCCACAGCTGAGCTTCTCAGAGGGTCACCTCCTGCCCCCCTTCCCCCCAGAGCTTCTGAATCCAGCCGGGCACCTAGTAGGGGCGGGCATCGGAAACCACTCAAAACCCCGTCTGGAAGGAGACGGAAGGAATTGGGGAATGCCAGGGCATGTGGGGGACTGGAGAGGGTGTGTGGGGTTCAAGATGAAATCTTCCATGCAGTGTCTGATCTCCGGGTACTGCCAGGAGTAGCTGCTGAGCACAGAGCCAGGAGTGAGCCCTGAGCACAGAGCCAGGAGTAGCCCTGAGCACAGAGCCAGGAGTGGCCTTGAGCACAGAGCCAGGAGTGAGCCCTGAGCACGGAGCCAGGAGTGAGCCCTGAGCACAGAGCCAGGAGTGAGCCCTGAGCACAGAGCCAGGAGTAGCCCTGAGCACAGAGCCAGGAGTAGCCCTGAGCACAGAGCCAGGAGTAGCCCTGAGCACAGAGCCAGGAGTAGCCCTGAGCACAGAGCCAGGAGTAGCCCTGAGCACGGAGCCAGGAGTGAGCCCTGAGCACGGAGCCAGGAGTGAGCCCTGAGCACGGAGCCAGGAGTGAGCCCTGAGCACGGAGCCAGGAGTGGCCCCTGAGCACCGAGCCAGGAGTAGCTCCTGAGCACTGCTGGGAGTAGCACCCCCCTCCCAGTCACAGAACCACCCAAGCCAGTCAGTAAAACAAGCACGCTGTAAAGCCACCAGCGTGATAGGGCCGGGGCATTTGGGGGTTCCTTTCCACTCAGTTCTTAGGACAGCTGTTGGCAGCCCCTGGTGGGGGCAGGTGCTCTGCAGGGGGGAGGTTTTGGAGGAGAGCCTGGAGGAGGAACGGGGTTCCAGGGGTCAAAGAGAGAGGGGGAGGGGGGCGGGGAGACTTGGCGGGGAGGAGTCTCAGGAGGCTGGGGTGGGGGATGCCAGGCGGAGGGGGTGCTGTGAGTGTGGAGGGGGGCAGGTTTGGCCCTCTGGCAGCCCTTGTGGGCAGGGAGGGCAAGGACCCCTGCCTCCCCCCTGCTTCGAGGGGCCGTGGAGACTGTGGGGCTGCGGCTGTGTGGGGAAGAGTTTGGTGGGTGAAGGCAGGAAGGGTGGAGGGAGGAAGGGGGTCAGGATGGAGGGGACATGGGGAGGAAGGGAGGAGCAGCGAGGACACGGGGGTCCATCACGCCCAGCTTTGGCGCAGGGGAGACCCAGTGTGCTCTGTGTGTGTGTGTGTGTGAGTGTGTGTGTGTGCATGAGTGTGTGAGTATGAGTGCATGCGATTGACTGTGTGAGCATGTGTGAATGTGAGTGTGAATTGTGTGAGCATGTGTGTATGCGAGTGTGTGAGTATGTGAATGTGTGTATGAGCACGTGTGTATGTGAGTATGTGTGTATGCGAGTGTGTGAGTATGTGACTATGTGACTGTGTGAGCACGTGTGTATGTGGGTATGTGACTGAGTGTGAGAGCATGTGTGTATGTGAGTGTGTGACTGTGTGGATGTGTGTGAGGGCACATGTGTATGTGTGTGAGTATGTGAGTGTGTGTATGTGAGTGTGTGACTGTGAATGTGTGTGAGAGCGTGTCTGTCTGTGTGTCTGTGTGAGGAGTGCATGCCTGCGTGTGCGTTGTGTGAAATTCTCAGACTTTCCGGATAACTGGGCCGCCCTGGTGATCCCTCTGGCCTCTGCCTGCCTCCTTCAGCCTTCCTGCCCGGGCCGGGGCAAACCCCCCTGGCTGTTCCCTGCGAGGCAAGAGGAACTTGGGCAATGTTGTTTGCACCGAGATAAAAAAAAGAAAGCAAAAAAGACGGCTAGCTCAGGACCCGCGGGCCCAGTCTCGGCTTGGGCGGAAGCCTGTGCTGCCCCATCTCTGGTGCTCCCTCTCCCCGCCCCCACTGGTCTGGTCTCTATCTCCTGCTCGTGACAGACAGGCCAGCCCCCCCCCTCCACCCCCCTGCCCCAGGCGGGGCCCTGTCCCCTCTGAAACTGATCTGGGCCTTTGGATCTAATTTGTTTCTCTGTCTGCCGGGTTTGGGGGGGTCTGGCCTGGAGACGGGGCGGTCACACGTGACATCAATCATGTCCGCATCATCACGGGACGGGGATAGGATATCAGAGAGGTGACCAAGCATTTGCCACATGATTCAAATCATCCCAGCATTGATTAATTGGGTTCATCCTGAGTTTCGGAATCATAACAACTGTTTTTCTCCTTCAGCTAACATCAACAGGCCTTAAAGGGGCCGGATCCCCTTACCGGCGCATGTGGCGCCGTGTGGCGCTGGGCTCCGAGTCAGCGTGAAACGCTGGATGCATTTTGGACAAACTCGATTTGCTCAAGATACTTTTCAAAGGTTCCGTGATGATTAGACATCCCTCTCCCCGCCTCGCCCCTTCCTCCGGCTTTTCCCGGGACGTGTTTTGGCTCCGGCCTCCGACAGATGGGATGAGGAAGCTTGTGGGTTGAGACGGAGGGTCCCGGGGAGAGGGGGTGTGGGGGGCGGGACTTGGAAGGGGTGTGGGGAAGAGCCCCCCCAGGCTGTGGCAAAGAGATACAGTTTGGGTACATCTTAATAAGGCAGAAAACATTCCCTGTCGCCAAATTTGATTTTTCAAAAGCAAAATATCCGGCATGCCTTCCTCCCGTCTGAGGGGGGGAAACAACATTTTATAAGCCAAGGCGGGGGGTGGGGACGGGCGGGGGGGACGCAGATTTCTAGAAAGGAAGAGTTCTGCTTTGCCCTGGCCGGGGGTCTGGAAGCTCAGTCCAGGATGCTACTTGGTCCCACACGAGTCATCCCTGACTCTGGAAGGAGCTGCTGCCAGCCCCAGCAGAGACACCCCGGGCCACTGGGACAAGTCCCTGAGCTCCGGCTCGGGTGCTCGGGCTGCCCTCATGCTGCTGCCGTGTGGAGAGTCTTGCATCTGCAGAGTCGCCAAACGCGGAACAGCGCACGGTGTTGCCCAAGGGACATTTTTTTGGGCTGTGATAACCGATGGAAAAACACAACAATTTAGGGCCAATCTGTAAGTGGGCCTCGGTGGCCTGCAGCGGTGTGTGCTCAGGGCACCGCAGAAGCACGGACTTGTCTGGAAGTTTCTAGGGGAGAGCACGCCCGGTTCATCCCCACCCGCAGCCCTCTCCGGCCCCCTCGGGGAGTTAAGGCGACTTGGGTCCTCTCTGACCCCAGGCTCGTCCTCGGCCAGGGGCGTGGGTGGAGGGGGTGAATGAGGCTTGGCACAGGTTTTCCGGGCGGGGGGCGGGGGGCGGGGGGGTGGGGGGGGTCACCACCGCTGTCTTTGCTCACTGGTCCTCCGGGGAGGACTCTCCTGGTAGCCAGAGACGGGGAACTGCAGAGAAGGGGATTCCACGGGCCAAAGAGGAGGCCGAGTCGAGATTCAGCCGAGGGCAAAGGCTTTCCGACAGGAAGACCACGTCCCTAGGAGGAAGAGATGGGGTGAGAAAGTGGGGGTTGGGGCTGCGTGGGGAGAAATGCCCCGAATGAACGTGTGGGTCCCTGAAGAGATGTTCCCCCATCTCTGAGCCCCAGGGTGGGGTTCCCCATCAGCGTGGAGGCATCCCAGCTCCTGCCAGCACAGAGAGCTGGGCCCCGGGGCTCCGGCTGAACTTTCACTGTTCTGGTAGTTTCCATGGCTGGGCTATAAGGCAGGATTACAAGGGGGGGGGCCTGGTCTGCACTAGAGAGATCTCAGCCCACCAGGGCAGCGGGGCTGGATTCCTGGGTGCACCCTCAGGAAACATTCTTTTTTTTTAATTAATTGATTAATTATTTTTGCCTTTTGGGTCACACCTGGCAATGCACAGGGGTTATTCTGGTTCTGCACTCAGGAATTACCCCGGCAGTGCTCAGGGGACCACGTGGGACGCTGGGAATCAAACCCAGGTCAGCCGCGTGCAAGGCAAATGCCCTACCCGCTGTGCTGTCGCTCCAGCCCCTCAGGAAACACTCTGATGGGCAGACAGAAAGGCGCAGATCTCTCTCCACCTGCCCTAGTCCCTTCCATACCCCGTGTTTGGGGGAACCATCAGGGCAGCCAGGGGGACTGTCAACTTGATCGGAGACTCAGTTCTCAGTTCCCTTGGGACATTTGATCTGTCCCAAGACCCCCTCCACCTCTCCCACCCAGGGGAACATGTCAAGGTCTTGGGAGGTAGAAGAGTGAGTGTTTGGATGGGATGAAGCCAAGCTGGGAGCCTTGCTTCGAATCTTGAGCTTCACCTGTGTCCCACGGGGGTGGACTGTCCTTCTGCCTCTCTGGCTACCGGGGGGAAATCCGCTGCCCGGAGGGAGCCAAGCCCGGGCCCCGAGTGGCGTCAGCTCCGGACGGGGGTGGGGGTGGCCCCAGGGCACCCCGAGTGCCTGGGAGACAGAAGCCAGGCTGCTCCCGGGACAGCGGGAAATATATGACATCCAGCCCCGGCCGCGCATTGATTGAATTCACCCTGGGCTGGAGGATGCGGACGGCGTGATTAGGAGCGAAAGCACAAAACAACCTGTCTCCGAGTGCATGGAGACGGAGCCCAGGCGCGGGAGGGACGGGGCAGACCATATTCATAACAATAAATTATCTCTGCGCGGTGAAGTAGGGGCCCATGCGCGGCCCGTCTGCTCATCTGGCCCAGCAGCAGGAGGCGCAGGCCCGCCCACCTCGCCCTGCTGCGTCACGACGGACGAGGCCTGACTCACCCCCATCTCCACCGTGGGGAAACTGAGGCCTCCAGCCCTCCAGAGAGCCATCTCTCCACCCGAGGAAACAGTTCTGAGATTTCTTTCTTTCTTTCTTTCTTTCTTTCTTTCTTTCTTTCTTTCTGTCTTTCTGTCTGTCTTCTTTCTTTCTTTCTTTCTTTCTTTCTTTCTTTCTTTCTTTCTTTCTTTCTTTCTTTCGTCACACCCGGTGATGCTCAGGGCTTCCTCCTGGCTCTGCACTCAGGAATTACCCCTGGTGGTGCTCAGGGGACCCTATGGGATCCTGGGACTCGAACCCGGGTCGGCCGCGTGCAAGGCGAATGCCCTGCCTGCCGTTCTATTGCTCCAGCCCCTGAGATTTCTTTATTCATGTGTTGACTTTTGGCTGGGAGCGGTGCCATGCTGAGGACCCCCGCAGCGGGTGCAGGGGTGGGACGTGGGTGAGGGTCCTGTATGCAGGGTCCAGATGGGGAGGTGGGGATCTGTCTGCCATCCCCAGGCTTCCCCTGGCCCCTCCAGGCTCCCCTCTTGGAAAGCGTCGATGTCTTCTTTGTTTTGTTTTGTGGCTACTCCTGGTGTTGCTCAGGGATCACTCACGGCTCCGCACGGAGGAATCAGTTCCTGGCGGGCTTGGGAGGATCATCTGGGATGACGGGGGTCGGACCCGTGCAAAGTCAGCGCCTAATCTGCTATACTGTCACTCTGAGGCCCCTCACGGGCTCTTTTTCAAGCGCCTGCCTTCTTTTTTTTTTAACTTTTTGGGTCACACCCTGCGATGCACAGGGGTTACTGCTGGCTCTTCACTCAGGAATTACTCCTGGTGGTGCTCGGGGGGACCCTATGGGATGCCAAGGATTGAACCCAGGTCGGCCGCATGCAAGGCAAGCGCCCTCCCCACTGTGCTATTGCTCCAGCCCCTCAAGCTCCTGCTTTAGGCAGCTCTAGTTCTCTCTTCCTCTCATCCTGGGGTCCAGGACCCCTCCTGTCCAGTGAGCACCCCCCCAACCCCTGCCACAGGCGTTCCGGGGAGTGAACAAGCAGGGCAGCGGGGCTGGCTCAAGGCTTGAGCAGAGGTGGCCCAGGTGTGAACTTGAACCCCCAACCTCCCCGGGCAGGCCTTTGCCACCACCTTTGAACCCAGCGGCGTGCCTGGCCCCGCCCCCCGCAGGATACTCCAACCCAGCAGCTCGGGAGGGCTCCAGTGGAACCGGGCGCCCCGTTCCTTGGGTATTTGCCCAGCGCGCTATTTCAAGAATGTGCCGATTCAGTCCTGGAAACGGGAACTGGATTGATTTCTCACTCCTTGATTTCCTTTGTCTCCATCCCAAATCCCCCTTTGTGATCCCGGAGGCTCCCTCATAAAATAGCCCCGTAACTCTATCTAAGGAGAGGGTGCACGTGTAATGCAGATAAGGTGTAATGAGGAACAGAAAACAGCGAGTCCCCTCTCCTGCCCTTCCACCCGCCTGCAAGTTCAGCCTGGCCATAGCTCAGCCCGCAGTGAGCGTGCAGGTGTGTGTGTGACGGTGCAGGGGTGTGTGTGTGTGTGTGTGTGTGTGTGTGTGTGTGTGTGCGCGTGGAACCTCCTTGGGGCCGGGCTGTCTGTCTGGGGCCTGTTCACCTCACCCTGGCTGGGAGTGGTTTACGTTTCTGGGTAGACTGGCCTCTCGCTGAACCCAGGCATGGCCTGAAACGGATCTCACGGCTGTGAGTGAAGATTCCGCCTAGATGTCAGAATTCCCTGGATCTATTTCCGTGGAAAACTGGGGAGTGTGCAGACGCTGACTATAAAAAGCACTGTGTGTGTGTGTGTGTGTGTGTGTGTGTGTCTGTGTGTCTGTGGTTTAGCCTGGGAGGTTGTCATAGGGCCGAATTGCTACAGGCTTTACGTGCGGAAGCCGTGAGTTTTGTCCACCGGACTGTGAGGACCCCCAATGCTGCTGGGAGAAATTCTTTTTTTTGGGGGGGTGGTCACACCTGGCAATGCTTAGGGGGACCCTATGGGATGCTGGGGATGGGACCTGGGTCGCAGCGTGCAAGGAGAACGCCCTCCCTGCTGTACTATCACTCCAGTGCCAGGGAGCAACTCTTGAGCACTGAGCTGGGATGAGTCCCCGAGTACCACTAGGGCTAGAACAGGGGTTAAGGCACTTGCTTGGCGCTGTGTGATGCTGGCACTGTATTTACAGTCCCCTGAGCACAGCCGGGAGGGGTTGAAAAAAACAACAAATCAACAAGGATGTGTTTCCCTGCCAAGCCTCGTGCCTTCCCTACTTGAGGCCTGGGGGTCAGTCCCCTAGCCCTGAAAAACAAAACAAAACAAAACAGAATCAAAGCAAGGATGTAAACAAGACACACACACACACACACACACACACACACACACGTACAAAAGCGCCTTGGGTGCCCAGGGCTGGAGCCAAGGCCTAGCAGGGAGGGCGTTTGCCTTGCATGCCGTCAACCCAGATTCGAACCTGGGCACCCCAGAGGGTCCCCTGAGGCCTCCAGGAGTGAGCCCTGAGCTCAGAGGCAGGTGGAAGCCACCAGACAAAAGCAAAATATACATTTGGGAGCCCCGAGAAGTCCTGAGGCTGTCCAGTCAGCCTCAACTTCCTTTGGGGAAACTAGCTTGCTTTCCACGTCACGTGCCGCGGGGATCTGATGGTTCCTGGTTTGCCGAGCGGTCTGCAGCGCCCACTTCTCGGGGGTAACAGAAGCCACCCCGGCCACGAAGCCAGAGGCTTTAAAGGCTCCCCTCCGCCCACCCCCACCCCCAGCCCCCGGATCAGGAGGCCGGGGCAGGGTGCTGGCCAGCTTCCTTTTGATCAGCAGTGCCGATGTGAACTCGAGGTCATTCAAGTTGGCTTTCTAGACAGCAGCAACTGACCTGGGAGACCCTCCCAGACCCCTCCAAGCCAAGGGTGGGGCCATTAATTTCCATGGTTGTCCCTCTTCAGGCTGACTTTTCCAGGACCCCTAGGGCACCGGAGGGATTTTTTCTTTTTTTGCTGTGGTTGAAGATCCAGAGCTTTAAATCATTAGTAAAGACCCCAGAGTCGGTTCTCTGGCTTCTCTCCTTCCACCCAGCTCCTTCAGCTGCTCTGCGACCTCTTCCCGCCTCCCCCCCGCGCCCCTCCTCCTCCGCCCCCCTGTATCCCAGTTCACCGATGTTAGGTGACAGGCTGGATTTGGAGGGAGATCTCTTTCTCCCAGGGGAGTTCTTGGGTTGTTGAGATCTTTTACGGGCATGCTTGAACTCTGGAGGGCCCCCAAACTGATAGCCACATCGGCTAAATTGATCGTATATTTTTCTGTCATGAAGTCATGCCGTCATCCTTTCCCAAGTGCTGTGGCCAGCCATGTTTTTATGGACTTCTTCCAAGAGGGGGTTCTGGGGAGCGTGGGTCAGCATGATTTATCTGCAGGGAAGGACCAGGGGAGTTTGTTATCACTGGTATCGGAAGGTGGGGTTCCCTCTTATCACCCTCTCTCTCTTTTGCTTTGGGGATTAAAGACAATACTCCAAGCAAGGCCCAGGGCGGGGAGGAAGTTGGTTGAGGGAGGGCTCTGGGGGTCCCCAGTTTCATCACATTGACAAAAACCAGAAATTGGGGTCTCCTAATTTCACTTCCTCCTAGAGACAGAAAATCAGGTCCGCAGGGCCTCGAGTCTATTGCCGGACCCCTAAGGTCTTTGATAGAATTAAGACTGTTCCCAGGGGAGGTTGGAGACTTTGGCCAACCTAATGAGATGAGCAGCTTCTAGAAAAACAAGACTTGAAAAATGAAGCAGGTCATATATATTCATTATAGAGAGAAAACGCAGAAGAGGCAGGCGGCGAAGAGAAGCCAGTGGGAATTGCCCATAATCCCTGGACACGAGTTGGCTGGGGCCTTCCACACTGTATATTCTCCCCGTCCTGGGCGTCCTTCAGGCGGGTTCAGTGTGTATAATCGTTTGGGGGCCACACCAGGCAGTGCTCAGGGCTTTCTCCTGGCTCCTGGAGTTGGCTGCCTGCCAGGCAAGTCTCTTTACCCCCGAGCTATGGTTCCAGCCCCAGAAGACTACACTGCATGTTGGATGTGTACTGCAAACATCGTTGTTATGCCTGTTGTACTGTAACTGAAATGACACAAAACATCGCCAACTCCAGCATCACCAAGGCGTCAGGCACAACCATTGACCTTTGGTCAATGACTTTCTAGATCTCACTTTCCACTGTGTTTGACAACTTGATTTTTTTTTGTGTGTGTGAGGGAAGAGAAGGTTTAGGGACCAACTGTAAGTGCTCAGGAGATGTTCCCGGCTCTGTGCTCAGGAGTCACTGCTGGTGGTCGTACTTGGGGGTGAACGTATGTGGTGTTGGGGATGAACCAGAGTTAGCTGCATGCAAGGCAGGTTCCTTAATTCCTGTCTGATCTTTCTGGCCTCACTTTATCACCTGATTTTTTTTTTTTTGAAGGAGGTGCTGCAGAGATAGTACAGTGGTTAGGGCACTGGCCTTGCACATGGTCCACCTGGGTTTGATCCCTATCGTCCCATATGGCTCTCAGGCCCCACCAGGAATGATCCCTGAGTGTAAAGGCAGGTGTAAGCCCTGAGCATAGCCAGGGGTGGCCCCAAAACCACACCTGGAAGCACTGGAGGCAGTGCTTGGGGGCTACTCCCAGTTCAGTGCTCGGAAGAGGGACTATGACATGAATCTCATTCATGCTGCCCGGCTGGTATCTTTCTTTTGGGGGGGACTTTTTCGGTCACACCTGGCAATGCTCAGGGACTACTCCTGGCTCTCCACTCAGGAGTTACTCCTGGCGGTTCTTGGGGGACCCTATGGGATGCCGGAGATCCAACCTGAGTTGGCCGTATGCAGGGCAAATGCCCTCCCCGCTGTGCTATTGCTCCGGTCCCACCAGCTGGTATCTTGGCACTTGGTCCCCACTACCTTTCCTCAGGAGAGGGGCTCTTAGAACCTACAATGGCCCTTGGGGCCAGAGCAATAGTACAGTGGGTAGGACGCTTGCTTTGCACAAGGCTGACCTGGGTTCATTCCCCTGCACCCCTTGTGGGCCCTCAAGCCCTCCAGGAGTGAGCCCTGAGCACTTCTGGGTCTGAACCCCGCCCAATAACCCCAACCCCAACCCCCTGTGAAGGCCCTTCTCTGCACTCCAGGTGGGGGCTGCTCGGGGCTGTGTGAGTGTCCGTGTGTGCAGGCCCCACGGGGGGAGGCTTGCAAGTCTGAGCTCATCTGTTTACATCATGACCCTCCTGCACTTCTGCGGCCAAGACTCCTCTGCCGGCTTCTGGCCGTGCCAGCCTGGGTGGCTGGCTGGGCCCCACCAAGGAGAGAGGCGGCACCAGACAGGATGAAGGTCCCCCGAGATGACCTTTCCTGGCTCTTTTCTGGCTTCCTCTGTCCCCACCCCCTCCCTGGACTCCTCTCCCTGCCCCCCTGGGCCATGAAAGCAAAGGTCAGGGATCTGGCCGAGAGGCCAGGCTTTGAACTTGGACGTTTAGGCTGACTGCGTGAGGAGCCTGCGAACTCTCAAGGCCGGGCCAGGCTTCCAAGACATCAGAGGACCCGGAGGATCGCGGGGACAGATCCCCAGTGCGGTGTGCTGTCTGGGCCAGAGAATTTTGCAAGGGGCTGTCCAATGCAGCCTGGCCCGGAAGTTGATGGCAAGCCGCACTGTCCCCTGGCTTTGGCCCCATCACCCATCTATAAACCCAGAGAGTGGTGTGGGTGCAAGGAAGAAGCTCTGCACTGTGATGGGCTCAGTGCACTGTGATCCTGTGGGTTGTTTTTATCTGCGGGGGGTGGGGGGTGGAGGGGCTGTACCCGGTGATGCTCAGGGATTACTCCTGGCTCTGCCCTGAGGAATCACTCCTGGTGGGTTTGAGGGACCCTGTGGGGTGCTGGGGACCGAACCCAAGTCAGCCGCAGGCAAGGCTAGCGCACGACCTGCCACACTGTCGCTCCGACCCATGTGATCCCTTGTTATAAGAAGTGCAAAGCCAGGTGGAGGGAAATAGGATGGGGACCTTTCCCCAAAAGATGACCTTTTGGGGACTTTGGGGAACATCTGTTTTCCTTCATGTAGATTCAGGGGACCCTTGTGATATGGTTTTATTTTCCTCCCCTCTGTGTGTTAGAACTGAATTGCAAATGTGTGTGTGTGTGTGAATGAGTGTGTATGTGTGTGAGTGTGTATGTGTTTGTATGTATGTGTGAGTATGTATGAGTGTTTAGTGTGTGTGAGTGTGTGTGTGAGAGAGTGTGTGTGAGCACGTGAGTGTGTGTTTGTGTGCGTTTCTGTGAGTGTGAGTGTATTAGTGTGTGTGTGTGTGTGTGAATGAGTGTGTATGTGTGTGAGTGTGTATGTGTTTGTATGTATGTGTGAGTATGTATGAGTGTTTAGTGTGTGTGAGTGTGTGTGTGAGAGAGTGTGTGTGAGCACGTGAGTGTGTGTTTGTGTGCGTTTCTGTGAGTGTGAGTGTATTAGTGTGTGTGTGTGTGTGTGTGTGTGTGTACAGCAGAAAACACACACAATCAACATATTTGGAGAACAGGGAGCTCAGGAGGTGGAGCGACTCTCTTGGAAACTACTCCGAGGGGTCCGCCCCGATTTCCAGAGCCCGGGGACAGGACCCCCGCCTCTCACAGCGGAAACTGCTCTGCCAGCTTCTGCACGTAGAGCCTGCAAGCCACCTGCACGCGCTTGGGCGCCCGCATGCACCGTGCACCCGCATGCCGGAGCAGCGCGCAGCTTCTGGCCTCTGTGTGCCGAGCCCGCCCTGCGAGCGTCCTCACCACATCAGGCCATGCGAGCTGGGCCAATGCGGACAGGCCAGGTCCTCTGAAATTGCACCGGAGGGAGGAGAAAGGTCACCGGCATGTGCGAGCGCCCCAGCGTCTCTTCACATCCTTTCCAGGAAAGGCTCCCCTGGCTGCAGAGCCCTCCCCTGCCCCTTCACCCCCGGCCAGTGGCACCTCCTGGCCAGGAACAGCCACACAGCCCGTGGTGCAGTGCCCACAGGTGAGGAGATCGCTCCCCCACTCTCTCAGTAATATAGAATATAAGTAAATATACATGTTAACACATAAATACTGTACTATGCACTGTAGCACTGTCCTCCCATTGTTCAATGATTCGCTCGAGCGGGCACCAGTAACGCCTCCGTTATGAGACTTGTTGTTACTGTTGTTTTTTTTTTGCGAATCGAATACACAACTGGGAGCTTGCCAGGCTTTGCCGTGCGGGCAAGATACTCTCCGTAGCTTGCTGGGCTCTCTGAGAGGGGCAGAGGAATTGAACCCGGGTCGGCCACATGCAAGGCAAACGCCCTACCCACTGTGCTATCACTCCAGCCCAATATACTATATAGAAATAATTTATTCATAATTTATATAAATATATATAAACACACACACATATATATATTTTTCTTTATATATATATATTTTTTTGCTTTTTTGCTTTTTGGGTCACACCTGGCGGTGCTCAAGGGTCACTCCTGGCTCTGCACTCAGGAATCACTCCCGGCAGTACTTTGAGGACCCTATGGGATGCCAGAGATCAAACCCAGGTCGTCCACATGCAAGGCAAATGCCCTCCCGGCTGTACTATCTCTCCGGTTCTCTCTCTCTCTCTCTCTCTCTCTCTCTCTCTCTCTCTTTCTCCTTTCAGGGAAACTCAAGGAAGATTCTGGAAGCCACTGGGTAGCAAGATGTGTTTCAGAGATGCCCAGTCTTTGTCCCAGAGACCACCGCAGACATCAGCATTTAGGGAGGCCCCAGTGGACGCTGCCCAGGGCCTCCCCAGCTGACTGGCATTTAGAAAGTGGGCACGTCTGTTTGTGTCTGGTCCAGTGTGGCACGAGGGCCAACCCCCAGCACAAAGATCCCACCTAACGCCAAGAGAAAATTGCCTCTAAGCTGGAGGCCTGGAAAAGTGCTTCATGGGGAGAGGGGGAGGTGGGGTAGCTGGGCCTCTTCATTCACAGTTGTCTCCCCCCCAAACAGTTCCCCCTTCCAGCCCCCTTTCCTCTCTCTCTCTCTCTTTGTAAAAGTCTCCAGGTCCTAGCCCGCCTTGAGATTTACGATGTGTTTCGCTCTTCCAAACGCCCCAAGATTGTATTTGGGTGATAAAGAGCCGAGAAGTCTGCAAAGAGCTTTGGTGGGGGGTGCGGTGTGTGTGTGTGTGTGTGTGTGTGTGTGTGTGTGTGTGTGTGTGTGTGTGATGAGCTGGATTCATCTGAAGAGGGTGAATCTCCTCCTTGCTGCCGGCTCTTCCGGACCAGAAACAGAGTTCCCAACGCCTCCCAAAAGGGTAGTCAGCACGCAGGGGACTCTGAGCCCCCCCATGCCCCCTCCCCGACAACACGCAGGGGGCAGCAGGCCTGGCATTGCACGTTTGCAGACCCAGGGCCTGTGGATGCCCCTCCTGGATCCAGCATGCCCCCACAGATGTCGGGAACTGCAGATGGAGGAGAGGGCACAGCGGCCTGGGGACATGACCAACCCCTTACCCTTACACACACACACACACACACACACACATGTACGCACACATGCCTTACCCTCCTACCTGCCCGTACCTCTCTGGAACATTGAGATGGCCTGGCCCCCTACTGCTCACCCTCTCCCCTGGGCTTTCCTGGCACTGCAAAGGCAGGGGATGGAGGTGCTTGGCAACTCCAGAGCCCTACAATTTCACTCCTTTTTTTTTTTTTGCTTTTTGGGTGACACCCACTGATGCTTAGGGGTCACTCTTGGCTCTGCACTCAGGAATTAGTCCTGGCGGTGCTTGGGGGACCATATGGGATGCCAGGGTTGGCTGCACTGCAAGACAAACAACGCCCTACCCGTTGTACTATTGCTCCAGACCCCTCCATTAGGGTTTTTTCAATAAGCCGTCCGGGCCCCTTACAAGGTGGAAACTGGGTAAACAAAATTTTATCAGGTCCTTCCTAAACTCAGGCCTGGCCAGCACCCCTGACATGCTGGCTGCCGCCACTTGTCAAGGTGGCACTTGGAAACCCCAGTAGAAAGTGAGGACCGAGGGGGATAATTCCTCCGGGGAACCCACACGTGGGCCGCGCTGGACGGCAGGACCAGGGACAATGACAGATAGACAGGCTGCTCTGGTCCTCGTGTCCCCGTGCCATCTAATTACAGACGTCTTGCTGGTCTTTCTGTTGTTTCCTTACAAGAGCTGCCAAGGAGAAACATTCGGCAACTTGTGTTTTAGGTATAACCGGGCCTGGTTGTCACTACTTGCTGGGTCGTAGATGACAGAGGCCGTAATTACAGCGATTCAACAAGTGAGCAAACAAACTCCCAGGAGCTGCATTTGGAGAACTGGGCTCTGGACCCAGTAATCCACCCCCTGCTGACAATGGCTTTTTTTTTTTTTTTTGGCAAAACTCGCTTCTCTGATCTCACATTAATTACTACTCCGATCTGCTTATTGTGGGTACCCAGTTTATGAGATGGAATCTCCCTGACACATGTTCACAATAAAAACACTTTTCCCCCCTCCCTTCCCCTGACCCTAAGGAAGAGAGAACATTTTTCAAGATGCTGTTTTAATGGCATGAAAACTGTCTGTGGAGCGGTCCCTGTGTTGGCTCTTTTTCTCTTCTGCTTTTATTAAAAAAAAAGCCTTTGAAACGCGGCCTGCCGCTTCTGCGGTTCTCCTCTTCACTTTTGTTTTTATGCCCAGGGAGAGACAGATTAGATTAGATTAAAGAGCAAGGGACACCTCGTGAAACGCATTCCGAGAGGCAATTTGGTGGGGAGGGTCTGTTTGTAAGTGTGTGTGTGGCGTGCACGCTCACGAGTGCTTGAATTTGGCTAAAGGTCTTTTTTAAAATAGATTTTTTTTTTTAGTTTTTTAGCAAATAGAGGGTTCTGATTTTGAGAACTGCATTTGTTGCTGTCACCATGCCCTGTTAGATGTCTGCAGCCTCTCTTTGATGGGGACCTGACTTTTGGCCCATTTGGAGGCGGCATAGTAAGTGTTAGAAACTCTTCCCTTAATCTTCTCGATTTCTCAAAAAAAAAAAAAAACCAACAGAACCAAACCCACCACCCCCGCCAAAGCGTTTTCCTGCAGCAGTGGTCGTTTCCTCACACGTTGGAGATGAAAGGGGTGGGCTGGTTTTTATGCCCCTCTGGTCTCCCGGTGCTTCCCCCATCTTGGCCTGATGATGTCACAGCGGTAACCATGGTAACGCAGTGACATCACCCAATCCAAGGCTGCTGACCTTGGCCTGGAATTCAAAGGAAAGGCAGCCCATAAACTTCTAAAGCGGGGCAGGAGATAAATATCCTTAGTCATAAAAGAACAAACGAAGTGGGGAGCGGGGGCGGGAAGGGGGGCTGGGGGGGGGGGGAAGGCAGGACTTAAATTTTTATTTTTTTAGAAATACAGTAAAAAGCTGTGCCAAGTTTTCCAGGAAGTGCCAGTGGCCATTTTGATGATGTGAATTAAACGTTAAAGCAGAAAGAGGCGGAAGGACAGTGACCAGATGGGTCTGTGGGACCTTCTAGGCTGTGGGGAAGCTCCATCCCGTAGGGTCATCTGGAAAGTGGGGCCAGCACAAAGCAGTCAGAAACCAGGACGCTTGCTGGGTTCTGGGAGTGCGCGGCCAGGGGGTCCACTCCCTGCCCAGGAGATGGGGGGTGGGGGTGGGGACGGACTCAAAAGGCCCTGGAGGCACGTGTGGGGTCACATGGTTTAGAGGGATGGTCCTAAATGCTGCAGTCACATCCTGGTGTCCTGATGTGGGTCCCTGCCAAGGCAAGACGACAGAGTGGCCTGAAGCTACCAAGGGCCACCAGACTTAGCTCTCTTTGTTGTAAAGCTTCTGTCACCTCCCCAAACAATAGTTTTGTTTGGCGGCCACAGGCCGCAGTGCCGGGGCCTACCCCGACTCAGGTGCTTGGGGGGTAGCTCTTGTTACAGTGCTCAGGGGATCATGGGATGCCTGGGACTGAACCCGGGTCTTCAGTGTGCAAAGCCTGTGTTCACTCCTGTAAGCCGTCTCCTGGTTTTTGTTTGTTTGTAGTTTTTGGATTTTTTTTTCTTTTTTGGGTCACACCCGGCGATGCTCAGGGGTTTCTCCTGGCTCTGCACTCAGGAATTACTCCTGGCAGTGCTCGGGGGACCATATGGGATGTCAGGGATCGAACCCAGGTCAGCTGTATCCGAGGCAAGCAAACCCACTGTCTTATCACTCCAGCCACTTGGATTTGTTTTTTAGTTTTATTTTTGGGCCACCTCAGTTTCCTTGGGCTCACTCCTGGCTCTGCACTCAGGGGTCACTCCTTGTGGGCCTGGAAGAACCTCTCGGGTCCCAGGGATGGAACCCAGGTCAGCTGCTTTTCAAGCAAGAGCCCTAACCGCTCACCTAGTCCCTCTGGCCACCTGCCTTGTGTTTCTGTTTTGTTTGTTTGAAGAGAAAATGGGGCTGGGGGCTTCTGGAAAGTTGTTTCTCTGAAAGTCTGGAACTCTGGCTCATCCCGGAGCCGCTGCCTGTCCTGATGCCATGGACTGGATTTTGTGTGTTGAGGAGGGTGAGGAGAGGACCAGAGAGGTAGGACAAAGGGGAAGTCACTGGCCTTGCATGTGGCCAGCCTGGGTTCGATTCCCATATGGTTCCTGAGCTCCTCTGGGAATGATCTCTGAGCACAGAGCCAGGAGTAGGAAGCCCTGTAGGTGTCCCCCGTACCCCCTACCCCCCAACAAAAATAAAAGGAGAACAGGCAGTCCCTAGGTTGTCCTAACTGGGTTTGTGCCCTGGCTTCACAAGAATGCTTCGTCCTCTCTGCCCTCCTGAGGGTCGGGTGACCACGCAGCATGGAGGTGGGCAGAGAGAGGAGAAGAGCCGGGAGTCCCTGCCCTTACTCCTGCACTAACTTGCTCGTGACACCGGGCAGGTGTTCACTCTCCCACCCGCTCTCAGCTCCGTATGATGCCTCACCGAGGAGTGGGGGTGTCAGCAGATAGAAAACCTGCATCCCACATCGCCGGGGGCTGGTTTGGCTGGAGACTGGCTGGGAGCCTCTGGGCTCAGGAGCAATGGTGCCATGATCCATTAGTAATGTCTGCCGTGGGTGTGTGTGGGGGGGAGCAAGTGGAGGCGAGTGTGAGATTCTGGCCCCTGCACCTTTGGGCCTCACTTCCCTCAGGCCCCACCCGAACTTCTGGGGCCCAGCTGACAGAATTCCCAGCTGGAGTGTGACAAGCCTTCTTACCCAGGCTTTACTCCATGCAGAAGCCCTGTGGCACCGGGGTGCTGGAGACCCGATGAATACATATAGGGGTGTGAGGAGGTCTGCACATCTGCCCCTGCACCTGCAGAAGACACACAAATCAGCGGGCAGCAGCAGGGGTGGCCCCCTAAGAAGCACGTGCTTGGAGGGCTGGTACCCACAAGGGAGACTTGGGAGGAAGTGGCCGGAATGGGAAGAGGGCAGGTGTCAAGCTGGGGAAGGAATCGGAGCGAGAGAGGAGCTGGACCTTGGCTAGATTTAGACCACGAAGGACCTGGTCAGCTTGAAGAGGGGCCCCACTTTACTCTGATTGACAGTCGTGGGGAGCACCAAGTAGTTTTATGCCAAAAATCACTAGCCAAAAATCAAACAAATGGAAGTCCTCCACCCCTATCCCCCAAACCAGTCTGACTGACTTCAGAGATAGATTTGGGGTGAGGGCAAGTCTGGGGGTTATTTTTATAATCCAAGCAAGTGATGCTGCCTTGTAGAAGACAGTGGGGCAGAAGGGAGCAGACCGGACCATGAGGGGGACTCAGGCATTGGCAGAATCTGGGTAACTCCAGGGGAGGGGATGAAGCCCTTTGCCCCTGCAGTGAGTGGAGTGTTAAATGAGGTGATATGTAGCAAGGCTTGGTTATCACGGTTCGTGAAACATTGTAGGTGCTCAGTACATGTGATCTCCATTGCTTCCCCAGAGTCCAGTAGGTGCTTCCTTCCTACTTCCCTGCCTCCCTCCTCCCTTCCTTCTGTCTTCTCTCCTTCCTTCCTCCCTCTCTCTCCCTCTTCCTCCCCCCTCCCTCCCTCCCTCCCTCCCTCCCTCCCTCCCTCCTCCCTCCTTCCCTTCCTTTCTTCCTCCTTTCCATCCATCCTTTCCTCCCGCCCTCCTCCTCTCTTCTTCCTTTCTTCCTCTTTCTGTTTTGGGGTCACACATGACAGCACCAAAGACCTACTCCTAGTATAGTGCTCGGGACGGGGTAGGGTCCCTCCCCGTGGTGCTTGAGAGGACACATGGGGCTGAGGATAGAATCTGGGCTTCCAACATCGAAGCATGCACTGAGAGCTCTAGGATGTTACTCTGAGCTGAGTTTTCATTTGTTAACACTGACTTCCAGGAGGTGAGATGTGCAGGAAATCAACACCCGCATATTAAATATCTACCTCAGCCTCAGCGTGTGCTTCCATATAACCACTTACACCATCAAACCGGTGAAAATTTTCTTTTTTTTCTGGGGGAAATGGGTCATACCTGGTGCTGCTAAGGGCTTACTCCTGGCTCTGCACTCAGGATTTACTCCTGGAGGTGCTGGGGGACCCTATGGGATGCCAGGAATCAAACCTTGGTCAGCTGCGTACAAGGCAAACACCCTTCCTGCTGTCCTATCGTTCCGGCCCCTGTCATTCATTTTAAGGTTCCACTTTCCTGCAAACCACAACACCCAAAAGGAGAGAAAGAACAAAGGGGAATGCCCTGCCACAGAGGGATGGGGAGGATGGGGGGTGGGAGGGATGCTGGGACCCGTGGTGGTGGGAAATGGGCACTGGTGGAGGGATGGGTACTTGATCATTGTATAATTGAAACCCAAGCACAAAATTTGTGAGTCTACAACTGTACCTCATGGTGTCTCACTAATAAAAATTAAAAAAATTTTTTTCACTGTCCAAAAAAAAAAAAGTTTAGTTGTACTGTTAAAATTCCACTTTCCTTGATGAATGAATATCTGGGTTGGGCTCACTGTTCTATTTTTTTTTTCTTTTTTGAGTCACACCCAGCGATGCACAGGAGTTACTCCTGTTTCTTGCACTCAGAAATCTCTCCTGGCATTCCTCGGGGGACCATATGGGATGCTGGGGATTGAACCTGGGTCTGCCGCGTACAAGGCAAACACCCTACCCGCTGTGCTATTGCTCCAGCCCCTCGCTGTTCTATTTTTTATTGTTATTTACTTGTGCTTTTTTGGGCCACACCTGACGATGCTCAGGGGTTGCTCCTGTCTCTGCATTCAGGAATCACTCCTGGTGGTGCTCAGGGGACCATATGGGATGCTGGGAATCGAACCAAGGTTGGCCACGTGCAAGGCAAACGCCCTCCCCGCTGTGCTATCGCACCAGCCCCAAACTGGAGAA
Organism: Sorex fumeus; assembly: GCF_029834395.1. NCBI lineage: Eukaryota > Metazoa > Chordata > Mammalia > Eulipotyphla > Soricidae > Sorex > Sorex fumeus. The sequence goes on along the minus strand of NW_026606308.1, from coordinate 476,547 downwards.
ATTTCTGTCCCCCGCTCCCTGCAAGTGCCCTCCTGCCCGCCCCTTGGTCATCAGCTGCAGCCCTCGGTGCCCTGCGCCTTCCTGTGTCTGGAGAGATGAGCCGGTCCCTTCTAGGGACACCCAGTGTGGACCCTGATGCCTGGCTTTGGTGGAATCTCCAGGCGGCCCCATGGTTCTGAGCCGTGTCATGCCCTTGCGTGGGGCAGAGGCTGGTTCCTTCGGGGGATGAGCAGAGTTGGTGCAGGAGACTCCCAGATGCTGCCCTCTGGCCGAGGGCCGGACATTTGGGCTCTTTTCCATTTTTGCCTTCTTAGAACAATGCTGCTTTGAATGCCAACTCTTGGTCTTTTCACGAATATGCAGTCCCCACCCCGGCCCCGCCCCCCGCCTTCCCACCCCCACTCCCATCTTGCATCAGAGAGCTCAGGAAAGAACTGAGTGGTAAATCATTTATTTATTTATTTATTTATTTATTTATTTCCCCTTCCTTCTGGCTGCCTTTACTCAGTCAGATGCTTTCTAAGTTCCATTCAGGTGATGGCAAATTGCATGACTTCCCCCTTTCTTACAGCTGCATAGTATTCCATTATGCATACACACCGCAACTTCTTTTTCTTTTCCTTTTTTTTTTTTTCATTTTTCTTTTTTTCTTTTTTTGCTTTTTGGGCCACACCCGGCGACACTCAGGGGTGACTCCTGGCTCTGCACTCAGGAATTACTCCTGGTGGTGCTCGGGGGGACCCTGTGGGATGCTGGGGATTGAACTTGGGTCAGCCTCGTGCAAGGCAAACACCCTCCCCGCTGGACTATCACTCTGGTCCCAGTAAATAAATTTAGCTGATTTCCACCCCCCCAGACAGTTAACCATGATTCTTCTTCTTCTTCTTCTTCTTCTTCTTCTTCTTCTTCTTATTATTATTATTATTGGCTTTTTGGGTCACACCTGGCGATGCACAGGGGTTACTCTGCACTCAGGAATTACCCCTGGTGGTGCTCAGGGGACCATATGGGATGCTGGGAATCGAACCTGGGTCGGCTGAGTGCAAGGCAAACGCCCTACCCGCTGTGCTATTGTTCCAGCCCCACGATGATTCTTTTTAACTAGTTAAGCTGTGTGGGGCCAGAGATAGTCCAACAGGAAGGGCTTGCCGTGCTATGGCTGACCATAGTTCCAGCCACACATATGGTCTCCCTTGTCCACCAGGAGTGAGCCCTGAGCACAGTTGGTGTGACCCAACACCTGCCCCTCCCCCCACCCCAGTGATAAATAGTTCTGTTTTGTAGTTATTACGCTGATTAAAAAAAAAAATACTGGGTTAGAGAGGTAGCACAGTGGGTAGGGCCTCTCTGACCTCCAGCCCTCCAGATCTGCAAGCCCAGGCCCTGAGTGGTTCTCATCGCTGGGATGACTCTGCACCCAGCCCAATTTGGAAACTGTATTTACCCAGTTTACCTTTTCAAACTCTTTATTTTTCGATTTAATTAATTTTTTTCTTTTTTGGGGTGGGGGGCTGGAGCGATAGCACAGCGGTAGGGCGTTTGCCTTGCACGCAGCCAACATGGCCGACCCGAGTTCGATTCCTCCGCCCCTCTCGGAGAGCCCGGCAAGCTACCGAGAGTATTCGATATGCCAGACACAGTAACAACAAAGTCTCCAATGGAGACGTTACTGGGCCCGCTCGAGCAAATTGATGATCAACGGGAGGGCCTTTACTTACTAAATGATATCAGCTTCAGGCAAATCTAAGAGCTAAAACTATTTAAAACCATCACTTCTGGCATGGGCTGGAGCGATAGCACAGCGGTAGGGCGTTCGCCTTACAAGCGGCCAACATGGCCGACCCGAGTTCGATTCCTCCGCCCCTCTCGGAGAGCCCGGCAAGCTACCGAGAGTATTCGATATGCCAGACACAGTAACAACAAAGTCTCCAATGGAGACGTTACTGGGCCCGCTCGAGCAAATCGACGATCAACGGGAGGGCCTTTACTTACTAAATGATATCAGCTTCAGGCAAATCTAAGAGCTAAAACTATTTAAAACCATCACTTCTGGCATGGGCTGGAGCGATAGCACAGCGGTAGGGCGTTCGCCTTACAAGCGGCCAACATGGCCGACCCGAGTTCGATTCCTCCGCCCCTCTCGGAGAGCCCGGCAAGCTACCGAGAGTAGTCGATATGCCAGACACAGTAACAACAAAGGCTCCAATGGAGACTTTACTGGGCCTGCTCGAGCAAATCGACGGGGCTGGAGCGATAGCACAGCGGGTAGGGCGTCTGCCTTGCACACAGCCAACATGGCCGACCCGAGTTCGATTCCTCCGCCCCTCTCGGAGAGCCCGGCAAGCTACCGAGAGTATTCGATATGCCAGACACAGTAACAACAAAGTCTCCAATGGAGACGTTACTGGGCCCGCTCGAGCAAATCGACGATCAACGGGAGGGCCTTTACCTTTACCTTACCTTACCACTTCTGGCATGTGTCTGAGGGAACATATACGGTGCCAGGAATTGAATTCAGGGCTGCTGCATGCGAGGCAAGTGCCGTAACCACTGCTCTCTCTCTCCGGCCCCCCCAGGCTCTCATCACATCTTGGACCTTCGCTATGGAAACTTGTTCTTCCTCCATTGATCTTTCTCCCTGGATCCATTTTAGGAAATCTCGCCTGCTTATGTTGACCAGCTGCCTCCCGTGTCCCCAGAGAGAGCTTCAGGTGGGCAGGGACCTTGTTTCTCAGAGCAAGGCTGTGTCCTGCGGCAGGGATGGGAGCACAGGCTGAGTGTGGACTTGGTCCTTGTGTGTCCTTCAGAAGGACACGCAGGTATGACCTGGGCCTCCCGCCAGGACCCGAGCCCAGCTCTGATGTCCATCCACGCTCGGAAGGCCAGACAGGATGGGGCTGACATTTCTGAAGGGCCGAGAGAGTCCCAAAGCAGGACAGAGACTCCAAGATTCGAAGATGAGAGAGAGAGAGAGAGAGAGAGAGAGAGAGAGAGAGACAGAGACTGAGACTGAGATACAGAGATACAGAAAGACACAAGGAGACACAGAAAGACACAGAGACACACAGAGAGACAGAGACACACACAGAGACACAGAGAGACACAGAGACACACACAGAGACACACATAGAGACACAGTGAGACACAGAGACACAGAGAGAGACACAGAAACAGACAGAGAGAGTCAGGGAGAGAGACAGACAAAGACAGAGACAGGGAGGCAGAGACAGAGAGAGACAGAGAGAGAGAGAGAAACAGAGACAGAGACAGAGGCTGAGACCGAGACAGACACACAGAGAGACACAAGGAGACACAGAGAGACATAGAGACACAGAGAGACACAAAGAGACAGAGAAACACAGAGAGATATAGAAACACAGGCAGAGAGACAGAGAGAGTCAGGGAGAGAGTCAGAGAAAGACAGAGACAGGGAGACAGAGCCAGAGAGAGACACAGAAAGAGAGAGAGAGGAAGAGAGAGAGAGAGAGAGAGAGAGAGAGAGAGAGAGAGAGAGAGAGAGAGAGCGTGCACTTGAGAGAGTTAACAGGCTTGTTGACCCTGCTTCTATCTCTGGTGCCACATGTCCCCCAGCACCTGCAGGAATGACCCCAACAGGGGGTGAACCCCAGTGCTGCTGGGCAGGGGTCCCCAAAGAGCAAGGCCTTCCAGGCAGAAAGAAAGAAGCTCCTTAAATGGTTGTAGCCTGAAGGAGGGACGCCCAGGGAGGTGTGGGGGATGGGGGGGGGGGGCTAAACAGAACACACGGCTCTTTCTTAAATAGGAATGAATTATTTTGGCTTTTGTTTTGGGGCCACACCCAGTAGTGTTCAGGAATCCCTCCCGGCAGGGCTCGGGGACCATATTGGGGTGCTGGGGATCAGACCTGGGTCAGCCTCAAGACACGCTCTCCTATGGCTCTGGCTCCAGGAACGCCCAGCTCCTTAGACAGTGCTCCCTGGCCCTTTGAAGGGAAGCAGGCTGGGGTTTAGCCGAGGCAGCCTCTCCCGGGAGAGAAGGTTCTGGGGGACGCAGGATAGTGGGGCTGGACTCGGTGTGGGGTCACTGGGGAAAGGCTGCGGCCCAGGCTCTCAGCCGGCTCTAGTTCCTCTCCTGCTGGTGGGGAAACTGAGGCTGGGAGGGGGTGAAGAGCCAGTGAGATGACACTGAACCCCGGGGGCTGGGAGGGCAGCTGCTGCTGGCTGGGACCCAGACCCCTTGTCAGGCCCTCAGTGTGGGGCCTGTGCCTGGGGCTAGGCAGGTCAGCTCTGCCAAGGCCTGGCTGTGCCCTGCAGTGAAGAGCCTCCCCTCTCTCCAGGCCTCAGTTTTCCTTATCTATGAAATGGGTATGAGGCAACTAGCTCCCGTGGGGCAGAGTCTAAAATGCAGGACATGAGCAAATACAGAGTCTTCTGAAGATCTTCATCAACGGCGTCTTGGGGTGATCACGAGTGTCACCAGACTGCCTGGAGCTCTGTTTGAGGCACCAGGGAATCAGGTGTCTGTGGAAATCTCCAGAAAAGACGTACGGAAATCCCAGCCTGGCCTTCGTTCGGGATGGGCTTGGAGGGCCGGTTGGTGTCCGACACGCAAGGGATTCTGGGAAGAGAAGCCCACCAGCCGCCCTTGGTCTCAGCTTGTGGCTTTTCTAAAAGCTGCCCTCTTGGCTGCTGGCGTTTTCTAGGGCTCTGGACATGCCCGGGCCTGCAGAGGCCCTGGACCTCAGGGACTCGGGGCAAATGCATTTATGCACCTTGGAATAAACTCCCCTGCAACTCCCCTCCCAGCGGGCCAGGGAAAGAGGAAGGAATCCTCTTCAGCCTCCCAGAGCCTCTGGGGGCCTCACCCAGCCCTTATCTCTGCACTTTGTCACAATAGTCTGGGAGATAACGGGGAGCCAGGGACAGACACAGTGTCTTTCTCTGCCCCCAGCCCCACGCCCCAGATCCTGGGGAGAGACACAGGCAGTTGAGTTCAAAGAGACTCCCGTTGACTTTGGGGATGAAGGAGGAGAGATTTACAGCCGCCCTGCCCAGGGAGGCCCTGCCCCACGCCCCCACGCCCGCCTGCCCGCTGCATTCCCTCGAGTGAGTGCGAGGCCGAGATGCAGAGATGACGCATCCCAACAAGGAAAGTCATCCAAGATAAAGGGAAAGAAGAAGGAAGCGCACAGTTGTCGCGGGGAGATCTGAGAGATAGGGCCGCAGATACCCACTGCCCCAAAGTCCCAGCAGAGACCCAGAGCAGCGGTGACTAGTGTCTCGCCCTGGGCCACCACACTGTGGAGATAAGAGAGCAGGAACTGGCTCCTTCAAGTCTACCCCAGCTTCCTCCCTCCAGGCCCGGCTCTCTGCGCAGTACCTAGACTGGGCTTGGGGGCTCCCCACTTCTCTTGCCTGGTCCCGTCCCGAGCGACTCCCCCTCGGGGCCAGGCCAGTCTTGGAGTTGAATGAATGAAGCCTGCGCTGTCCCTCCACCTTTCGTGTCCGTGACCCCGTCCACCCTGTAGCGCTGTAGCACTGTCCTCCCGTTGTTCATCGATTTGCTCGGACAGGCACCAGCAAAGTCTCCATTGTGAGACTTGTTACTGTTTTTGGCATGTTGAATATGCCACAGGGCGCGTGCCAGGCTCTGCCCTGGGGGCGGGATACTCTCCCAGCTTGCTGGGCTCTCCAAGAGGGGCAGAGGAATAGAACCCGGGTCGACTGCATGCAAGGCAAATGCCCTACCCCCTGTGCTATCGCTCCAGCCCATGTCCATCCTGAGTTTATGTATTTTATTTTTTATATTTAAATTTTTAAAAATTTTATAAAATAGTTCATAATGTTTGATTGCATTTAATATTCAAACATCAAACCTACCACCATGACATCTTCCCACCACCATATTTTGGATGTTTCCATCCCGAACCCCAATCCCCACTCCAAAGCAGAACTAAAATAATATATGTTTTGTATTGTTATGCAAAACCACTGAAAATGCTGCAATAAAGTGTCCTCAGAGAAAAGAATGTGGAGATTGTTGTATGTCACCCAGGGGCCATTAAGCCCTTCTCTAAAGAGATCACTAACATGTTGTTAGAGGTTGAGCTCTGTGCTCTCTCTCTTTCTCTCTCTCTCTCTCTCTCTCTCTCTCTTTCTCTCTTTATATATGTGTGTATATTTATATGTATATATATATGGGCTGGAGTGATAGCACAGCGGGTAGGGTGTTTGCCTTGCAAGCAGCCAACATGGCCCCCCAGAGTTTGATTCCTCCACCCCTCTCAGAGAGCCTGGCAAGCTACTGAGAGTATCTCGCCCGCATGGCAGAGCCTGGCAAGCTCCCCGTGGCGTATTTGATATGCCAAACACAGTAACAATTGTCACAATGGAGACGTTACTGGGCCCTCTTGAGTAAATCGATGAACAAGGGGAGGACAGGGACAGTGACAGTGATATATATATATATATATATATATCAGTTAAAAAATGTATATTTCCCTCTAAGATTGGTTGCCTCCTACCTTAATCCTTATCAAATATGTCACCCTGAGTTTAGAAAGAGTCCAGTTACCCACCTCCACCAAACACACACACACACACACACACACACACACACACACACACACACACTCTGTCCTGTGGCTAGTGCTGGTGGGGGGGATCTGGGTGGCCCCCAGGGAAGGTGGCTGGCAGACTCTGGGGGGCAGGTCATCTCTGGAGGTGCGGGTGAGGGAGACAGCCCAGGGAAGGGCTGGCTGTCCCCAGAGGGCTGAGTCTCTCCGGCCGGCCCTCCACGCCACTCAGGTTCCAGGCGAAGGTGAAAGGCCAGGCGTTCCGCATGGCTCCCATGACGAAGCCAGTATGTATTTTGTATGCCATGTGTTTATGGTTTTCCCTTTGAAGATCGCCTGGGAAAGGCTAACAGTTGTGGAAGTAACAAACACTTCTGTCTTCTCTTCTCTTGCCAAAAGCAATCTTTAATCACCCCACCAAGTAATGGGCTCAGAATAGCATAATGGAAACAAAGTACTTAAAATACTTTCTTGGGTGGATAAACACAGAGAGGGGAAAAAAAAAAACCCTTGTACATGCCCGGCCCCATCCTTCTTACCGTATACACAGCGAGAGGATGGGAAGGACGGAGAAATCCTTCCTTGCAAGCAGGTGATGGTAAACAGTCAGCAGGCGCTTCCTGGGGCTGCTGGGACCGGGTGTCCGCGCTGATCTCTGTCACAGCGTTGGTTCCTCCTCAAAACGGGTCCCCCGGGGACAAGGAAGAGTGGGACATGCCCGCCAGGGCCCACTGCTGCTCAGAATCGCTCTCTCGAATCTCTTTCGAGGTGCAAACCAGGCTGGGTGGAGTGGCGTGGAGGGCCCTGAGAATTGGGACATTTTCCTAATAAAGAAATCTCCCGGGGGCCGGAGCGATAGCACAGGGGATAGGGCGTTTGCCTTGCGCGCGGCCGACCTGGGTTCGATCCCCAGCATCCCATAGGGTCCCCCAAGCACCGCCAGGAATAATTCCTGAGTGCAGAGCCAGGAATAACCCCTGAGCATTGCTGGCTGTGACCCAAAAAGAAAAAAAAATCTCCCGGCCCGAGAGATTGCACATAGGGAAGGCACTTGCTTTGCATGCAGCCGATCTGGGTTCGATCCCCAGAACCTCGAAGGGTCCCCCTGAGCCCTTCCAAGAGTGATCCCAGATGGGGCCGGAGTGGTAGGACAGTGGCGAGGGCGTTTGCCTTGTATGTGACCAACCTGGGTTTGATCCCTGGCATCCCATAGAGTCCCTTGAGCACCAACAGGAGTAATTCCTGAGTGCAGAGCCAGGAGGAACCCCTGAGCATCACTGGTGTGACCAAAAAAAAAAAAAAAGCCAATTAATAATTAGAAGAAAAGAAAAAAAAGAGTGATCCCCGAGCACAGAGGCAGGATTAAGAGCTGAGCACTGCCATTGTGGGCCCCAAATCCCACACCCACCCTCCTCCCCAAACGGGAGATCTAAAGCCAAAGTTTGAAACCGTGTCCAGATTATTTTGAGTTATAAAATCCAGGCTGAGGACCCTCCCCCCCCCCCCCCAGTGGTAAGTTGAATTTAGTATTAGAGGAGGCAGAAGTTCTTTTTTAAAAAATTTTTTTTAAAAATTATTTTTAAAGTTGTTCACAATAATATATTACATTTAATATTCCAACATCAATCCCACTGCCGTCACACCTTCCCACCGTCATATTTCAAATGTTTCCACCCCAAACCCCAAAATCTGTCCCCAAAGCAGGACCTAACTGATTTATTTTGTATTGCTTGTTATGAATAGTCCACTAAGAATTATTCAAAAAAAATTTCCTTAGAGGAAAGTGTGTGAAGATTGTTGTATTTTACCCTGGAGCCTTTAAGGAGGCAGAAGTTCTAAAAACGAAGATGGACTTTTGCTCTGTTTTTGGGTCATACCCGACAGTACCTAGGAAACCCTAGACAGAGCTGGGGATCAAACCAGGTCAATGAGCCGCGTATAAAGCAAGTGTGTTCTCTGTGATACTCTCTCTGTCCAGCCGAGACTCTTGATTTTAATCACCTTCTCCTCCAAGAAGCCCGTCTGGACTTCCACAGTCAGAATCCCCCTCTTCCATGACAGAAGACAAAATCTAGGAGACTTCGAAACCCTCATCACTGTTTTATCTTGGCTAAGTTAACTTATTTCCTCAGTACTTGTTTTCCCATCGGTAAAGTGGAGAGAGAGAGAGAGAGAGAGAAAAAAAAGATGTTCTCCTTAGGATCCCTGGACATAGACTTAAGTAGCTCACGATCAGTTTTTCACTTCGAACTTTATTGATGGGGGTAACGGGTGGGGGGATGGGGCTTGGACTCACCTCACAGTGCTCAGGGGTTACTTCTCGCTTTTTTGCTCAGCAGCGATTGACCTGGGCTTGGCTGTGTGTAAGGGAAGTCCTCAACCTCAGGGCCCTCTCTCCAAACTTTCACTCAAAACTTAACCACGTCTGCCTTCAAGTTGGAGCGTACAACGCATTCCTCGCGTCTTCTTTTGTCAGGGCGGAGGGGGAGTTTCCCAAGCAGTGCTCGGGGGCCTGGGGGTCATTCTCAGTGATTCTTTCCATTTTTTTGTTTTTCGGGTCACACCTGGCGATTCACAGGGCTTCCTCCTGGCTCTGCACTCAGGAATTACCCCTGGCGGTGCTCAGGGGACCCTATGGGATGCTGGGAATCGAACCTGGGTCGGCCGCGTGCAAGGCAAATGCCCTCCCCGCTATGCTATCGCTCCAGCCCCTCGAAGTAGTTTTGGGTCAATAAGGCTGAAGGTTCAATGCTCAGGGCCAGCACTGTGGCCCTGGCTGGGCATGGTAGGTGCCTCCAGGCATTGATGGTCACAGGCCATTCAGTGCCGGGGACCCACTTGGGCTTCAGCCTTGCAAGGTCTGTGCTCAGCGTACTGAGTTCTCCAGCCCCTTGGCGGTCATTTTCAAAGCAACACGATGATCTTCCTTTTGGAGACGGGGCATCTGAGGGTTGGAGGGTTCAAGGAACCTGGCTCAGGCTACATAGTCTGTAACATAGCCTGTCCATAGTCTGTCCATAGCTACATAGCCTTGTCCCCAAGTGCCGGAAATGCACCTTATGACTTCCCAGGGCCTGGCACACACATAGTAGGTGTGCAGTGCACACGTGTGGCCCCAGTTGAGACCCCCACTAGTCCTGAGCTGCTGCCCCCCCCCCCCCCCACACACAATTGCATGTGTTGCCGACCTCCCAGCGTTTTCACACACTTTGAACAGGAGCGTGGGGTAGGGGCTGGCACATCGTGGAGGACACAAACATTGCCCATGCCTGCCCCAGCGGCGGGTGCCGGAGACTCTGGCTCCCGTGGGAGAAGTTGGGGGAGGGGGGTAGCCAACAAGAAGCGTTCGGTGTTGACAGCAGGACATGCCTGCAGCCCAGGGCTTGAGCACTTGCCTTCCGTGCGTGAAGCCCTCAGATCAAATCTCCCACATCACTGGCCAGGTAGAAGAGGTGGGAGAAGATGCGTGTGATGGGGAACCCGTTGGGGAAACACCCAAGGGGGACATGGGATGAAGGTGCTTTGAGGATTTCTCAGGCAGCTCCCGTGGGCCCTGAGATAGCACGCTCTGGGGCTCACCAGGGGGATGCCTAATCCTGCTGGGCAACCTTGAACCCTTGAAGACAGAGGACAAAGTTCACTGGAAGGGGCGGGAGCAATAGTATAGAGGGGAGGGCGTTTGCCTTGCACGCGGCTAACCTGGGTTCCACCCCCGGCATCCTATAGGGTTCCCGAGCACCTCCAGGAGTAATTTCTGAGTGCAGAGCCAGGAGTGACCCCGAGCACCTCTAGGTGTGACCCAAAAAGAAAAAAAAAACCTAACTGGATTGGAAGATTGATGCGGAGAGTCCCAAGTCCGCCCAGCAGCAGGATATGCACCAGGGGGACCTGGGTCTTTAGGCCGGCCTCAGGCCAGCCCGCTCGGAGGAAGCTGCATTCCTGCTGCCTCTCCCTCCTCCACACCCTCCTGCCCCGTGGCAAGGTGTAACCGGAGGTTGGGGATGTTGGATTTGGGAAGGGCTCAGCCCTAACGCTTGTCTTGGGATAAATCCCCTCCTTGCTAATCTTTCCTGAATTGTAAGAAGAAGAGAAGATTGGTGAGGATTGAGACCTTGGGAGCTGAGAGTTTAGCACCGAGCCTGTCCCTCACGGCATGTTCAGGCAGGATCTGGGCTGACCGCTGCTGGTGGCGGCCGCCTCCCTCTGAACGACAGCCTATTTCATGACTATTTATCATTTTTGCGTTACTGTGACTTCCACTACTGTGGGTGGCAGCTGGCTTCGCATGTCATTTCAATACCACGGCCACTGGCTAAGGCTCCCATGTCATTCCCGCCTCCAAGCCCCCTCCACCCCCCAACTCAGTTCTTTCGACCAGCTTTCTAGTCTCCTTGCCTCTGGTCTTGGTGCTCCCTACCCTGTTTCTTTAAGTCCCACATATGAGAGATCATTCTGTGTCTTTTTTTTTTTTTTTTGGCTTTTTGGGTCACACCTGGCGATGCTCACGGGTTCCTCCTGGCTCTGCACTCAGAAACGACTCCTGGTGTTGCTCAGGGGACACTGTGGGATTCTGGGAATTGAACCTGGGTCAGTTGTGTGCAAGGCAGACACTCTACCTGCTGTGCTATTGCTCCATTCCCCATTCTGTGTCTTTTCTTTTCCTTCTGGCTGCCTTTACTCAGTCAGATACCTTCTAGTTCCATCCAGGTGATGGCAAATTGCACAACTTCCCCCTTTCTTACAGCTGCATAGTATTCCATTGTGCATACATACAGCAACTTCTTTTCCTTTTTTTTTTCTTTTTGGGCCACACCCGGCGATGCACAGGGGTGACTCCAGGCTCTGCACTCAGGAATTGCTCCTGGTGGTGCTCGGGGGACCATATGGGATGCGGGAATTGAATCTGGGTCGTCCGCGTGCAAGGCAAATCCCTCCCCATTGGACTATTTCTCTGGCCCCACCAATGTATTTAAACTATGGGATGGAGGGAACATTCGAGGTGATGGCAGGAGCCAGGAACAAAGCCAGGACTGCCTGAGCGAAGAGATTGCAGGAGTCTGAGGGAAACCCTCAGCTATCTTGAAACAGGCCAAGGAATCAGGAGGAGTGAGGAGAGAAGGGACACGCTGTGTCACGGCTCTCTGGAGGGGACGGTGGGACAGAGGCTGGAAGAGGTCAGGGGTGATGGGAGAAAACCCTTAGGACAACCCACTGGGGTGGGGCTGGGGAGAGTTGTTTTCTAAAGGATGGTGTAACCAACCCTCCTACCTCGCCTCGCCTCCACATTTTAATATGAAACAATTTAAATATATAGGAAAACAGAACAGGGCCAGAGTAATAGCACAGCGGGTAGGGCCTCTGCCTTGCCTGTGCAGACCTGGGTTCGATCCCTGGCATCCCATAGGGTCCCCCGAGGACCACCAGGAGCAATTCCTGAGTGCAGAGCCAAGAGTCACCCCTGAGCTTTGCCTGGTGGGGCCCCAAAAGACAGAAAAACAAAAATAGAACAACTGACTAGGGAACACCTGGCCCCCTGCACCCACCCCCACCCCAGTGAACTGTCCTTGCTTTGTCATCCCTCTCCTCATTCCTATGGTGGCCTCTCCTATCCTGCCATCAAGTCAGCTGCTTGCTGGGTTGCAATGCAAACGGGCAGTTATCAGCGGCCTTATCCCCAAACACTTCGGCATGCATCTGCATATCTCGAAGCCAAGTTCAATATTTGTGGATGGATTTTTTTTTCCCAAAAGGGAACATTGATCCCCCACTCCCACCCCACCCCACTCCCAGTGAAAGGGCGGCCTATTCAAATCTCATTCCTTGCATTTTCACAGATTTTTGGCATACCAGTGCAATTCAAACGCTTATCGAGATAAAGATTCTCCCTCCCACCCCTTCCCCTCCGAGGCTTCCTCCCCTCCACTCAGTTCTAGAACCTCGTCTGAAGGGGACTGCAGAGGGCACTGAGGCAGTGGGCTTTGGAGAATTGTTTGCCCACCATCGCCATCGGAGAGGCCATTCTCTTTCTTGTCATATCATTATAGCTCTCCGTATGGATATACCACAATCCAGCCTTTCTCCTGTTGATGGGCAGCAGGGAATGTTCTGGTTGTGGGCGCCTTCTGCTCTGAAAGAGTCCCTCTGGTTGTGGGGTGGACAGCATTCTGTGTCTTTTCCCTTGGACAGAAAGGTAGAAGTCACAGCTCTGCTAGGAGGTGGCTGTGCTATCTGGGCCAGAGATAATATGGCCGGGGAGCTCAGTGGTCAGCCTCATTTATGGACACTCTCTTCCTTCACAAACAGCTTTGGGGCTTGGAGAAACTCCCCCCGGGGATGGAGATAACCCATTTCTGAAGGAAAGCTCAGGGATTCACATCCCTTTCTTTCATATTTAATCTTCTTAGTCTGTGGTCAAAGGTTTTCCAGACCTGGGTTACAAATTTGCAAGGAGGAACCTCCTAGGGGTGGGGAGAGGGCCCTATCAAAGGAGACATCCTCTGGGCGGGTGGATAACTGAAGCTCTCCTAAGCACTGTGTCCAAAGGGATACGCCAAGGAAGAGATTAAAAGCTCTAAGTCGCTTGTGATCTGGAGGATGGGGCTGGGGTGGGGTTAGATGGAAACTTCTAATAATAACAACGCTAAGCTGGAAGACTTAAGGAGCCAGACCCCGTGCTGCGGGTTCCCTTATCGTCTTGTGGCCTGGAGGCAAGAACCATGAACTTCCCCTGTCAGAGAGGAAGGAAGCAGGGCCCTCAACCCGGGGCCTCTCACCTCTGAGCCTGCCTGCCCCCGCTGGACGAGATGGACGGACGCTTCAGAACGGAGCACAGGGCCTTTCTCGCCTTCCCAACAAACCTGACCCCAAATGGGTCGATGTGTTTTTCGGAAGTCAACCCTGTCTCAACATCAAAAGTCCCAGGAAACCCACATGATTCTTCAGTCCCACTCCTGGCCGCAGTTACCATCTGCTCGAATGTTGTCATTGATGATGAGGTTTCGGTGTTCAGCACTTAATTGACTCCAGAAGGATACTCAAAATCTATCCCGGGGTCTTCTCCCTAACTCTGCCCACACGCTGCTTTATTGGTGGGGGTACACACCTGACAGTGCTCAGGGATCATTCCTGGTGAGCTCAGGGAACCATGTAGGGTACCAGGAATTGAACCCTGGTCGATAGTGAGAGAGGGAGGCACCCTACCCCCGGTACTCTCTCTCTCCACCCCTTGACTTCCTGCTGAGCTGGCGCTCAGGACAATCTGTCTGGCTAAGGGTTGGAGTAACTTGTGCCATTGGGACATTCGAGGATACGAGACCAACAGAGCCTGCCTTTTCCCAGAGTGTGTGAACCGCTCACTGCTTCTTCGGGAATTCATTTGGGGGCCAGAGAGATAGCGTAGTGGGTAGGGCACTTGCCTTGCACACGGCCGAGCTGGATTCAATCCCTGGCACCACCTATGGTCTCCTGAGTCCTGTCAGAAGTGAGCCCAAGATGGGAGTAGGCCCCAAGCCCTTCTTGTTAGGGTTGGGACGCTGCCCCGAGAAGTGGAGAGAAGAGAGTTAGCAATGGTGCATTTCAGGAGCGTGGTTCTTGGAAGAGAAGAGAGAGAAGACCTCCAAGATACCAGAGATGGGGCCGGAGAGATAGTGCGGCAGGGAAGGCATTTGCCTTGCACACAACTGGCCCGGGTTCGATCCCTGACATCCCATAGGGTTCCCAAGCAGTGCCAGGAGAAATTCCTAAGAGAGGAGCCAGGAGTAACCCCTGAGCATTTCTGGGTGTGGCCCAACAAACAAACAAACAAACAAAATACTGAAACTTGGAGTCTTTGGGGCCAGAGAGATAGTACAATGGTTAAAGCACTTACTTACCTGGTGTGTGACCAATGCAGGTTCAATCTCCAGCATCTCATAAATTCCCCCGAGCACTGCCATGAGACACATCTGAACACAGAGCCAGGAAGAAACCTTAAACATCATGGGCATGACCCCCACAATACTCCTCTTGTTTGTTTTGGGCCACACCCAGTAGTGCTCAGGGTGGCTCTGTACCATGAACCACACCTAGCAGTGCTCTGGGGACCATTTGGGCTGCCTGGGGTCAGATATAGGTTGGCCACTTGCAAGGCAAGTGCCCTACCCACTATGCTATCTCTCTGGCCCCCAAACTCATTACTCAGTGAGCAATGCCTGCACTCAGGGAAAGGCACGCTCCATTGGCCTCATGTCCTCAAATGCTGCTCTTCCTTGTTCCGGGTAGGAGATCAGCTTGCTAACTGCTGGGGGGGGGGCGGGGTGGTCTTCAAGCTGTGATCCCCTGAATTCTCCTCGCCTGCCTGTGGACTGTGACCGAAAGTTTCTAGGGGCGCCCGTGCGCTGCTATCTTCTGCAGACCCCCAGTGAGGAAGCCACAGTCAGGTCTCCTGGCTGAGCATCCCGACAGGATGTGTCCGGCCCAGGAAGCACAGCAAAGACAGACAACAATTTCTTTTCTTTTTGTGTGTTTTTGGGTCACAACAGGCGGTGCTCAGGGCTTACTCCTGCTTCTGCGCTCAGGGCTCTCTCCTGGCAAGCTTGTGCTGTGCTGGGGCTCGAACCCTGGTTGGACAGCGGAAGACAACTAAGTGCCTTACCCCGTCTGTTATCTCTTCAGTCCCAAGACAAAGTACAATTTCCAGAGGCCCTGTGTTATTTTCCTCTCTTAAAAGTTTTCTTCCTTTTTTAAAATTTTTTATTTTGGGGCCATACCCGGCAATGCACAGGGGTTCCTCCTGGTTCTGCACTCAGGAATTACTCCTGGCAGTGCTCAGGGGACCATAAGGGATGCTGGGAATCGAACCCGGGTTGGCTGCATGCAAAGCAAACGCCCTCCCCGCTAATAAAACTCCAACCCCAAAGTTTTATTCATTTATCTAATTGCTTATGTGGGGGTCTCACCTGTTGATGCTGGGGGCTTAAATCTGACTCCATGCTCGGGGCTAAATCCAGAGCCCAGTGGGGGACCACGCGGTGTTGGCATTGAACCCAGGCCTCCCACATGTGCTTTGGACCTTGCATCATCTCTCAGTCCATATTTGGTTTCAAGTTTTCGAGAAGTTGTCGATTATCTCCTCACCCTTCTCTCCCTTCCCTCTTCCCTCCTTTTCAGGTACTTGGCTTCTCTTATCAGTGGCCTCTGGTTTCTCTTTTCATCTTGTTCTGTCTGTTCATCAGTTTTGTGTCTTGCTAAAGGGGCCAGACAGAGACCATCCGCGATCCTCCACCCCTGGCCCTGATTCCTCCCAACTCCCGGCGCCTGGAACACGCCGCTCACCCTGCCCCATGGCGTGGCCCTAGGAATGTGCATCTTCCTGCTCAATACTATTCCAGCTGCCACTTTGTTTGTGTTTGGAGCCATCTCCCCACTTCCTTGTTGTCTGTTGTTGTTTTGGGCCACGCCTAGCGGTGATCAGGGTTGACTCCTGGCTCTGTGCCCAGGGATCTCTCTTGGTGGGGCTTGGGGGGTGGTAGTGATAGGTGGTGCTGGGGATTGAACAAGGGCCTTACCCAGCCGTATCAACTCCCTAGCCCTTATCGCAACTTTAACCAATCTTCCATTGACAAACACTTGGGTTGTTTTTATATTTCAGTTCTCGCAGATAATGGTGCAATCAACATTGAGGTGGATATAACTTTTTCTGTTTGTGTGTGTGTGTGTGTGTGTGTGTGTGTGTGTGTGTGTGTGTGTGTGCATGCACAGACACATACCCAGCAGTTCCTAAGCTGACTCTGACTCTGTGCTCAGGAGTGACCCTTGGCAGTTCTTAGTGAACCATGGGCAGTGACATGGATAGAACCGGGTTGGCATCGTACAAAGCAAGCGCCTGACCCGCTGTACCCTTCATGTTTTTTTACCCTCCAGAGTGGGGGTGCTGGTATCTCTGCGAGCTCCATCTGGAGCTCCATCGTGTCTTTCCAATGTGGTGGCAGGAGGTGACAGTATCTGGCATCTAGTTCTCCACCCACTCTCTCCTGTCACCAAAGGTGGAAACTTTTGAGCACTGGTGCCTTTTGGTGTCTCTTGCACAGAGTTGCCTGCATGGGGTCCGTTTCTTGGGTAGGTCTTGGAATGGTTTTGACTTGTCTCTGTTCTCTTCCCAACACGCTGGCTCAGGCCAGCTTCCCCCCTTCCCCACACCCTTTTTTTTTCTTTAGCTTTTTGGGTCACACCCAGAGAGGCTCAGGGGTTACTCCTGTCTCTGCACTCAGGAATTAATCCTGGCAGTGCCCGGGGACCATATGGGATGATGGGGATCGAACTCGGGTTGGTTACATGCAAAGCAAATGCCCTACCCGCTGTTCTATTGCTCTGGCCCTCAGCATTTATTTAATTTTTCAAAATTGAATCACGGTGAGATTTAGTTACGAAGCTTTTATGTTTCAGTTTCAGTCATACAATGATCGAACACCCATCCCTCCACCAGTGCACATTTTCTTTCACCAATGTCCCTAGTATCCACCTCCTCCTCCCCCATCCCACCCCTCCCCCTGCCTCTATTTCCCTTTTACTCTCTCTCTACCTTTGGGCATTGTGGTTTGCAATACAGATACTGAGCCCAGCTCCCCCACCTTTTTTTTTTTAATTTTCATTTTTTTTGCTTTTTTTGGGTCACACACAGTGATGCACAGGGGTTACTCCTGACTTCCACACTCAGGAGTTACTCTTAGTGGTGCTTGGGGGACCCTATGGGATGCTGGGAATCGAACCTGGGTCGGCCGCGTGCAAGGCAAACGCCCTCTCCGTTGTGCTACTGCTCCAGCCCCAGCTCCCGTCTTTATCCAGATTCCCGTGGAAAGTTTCTGTCCCGTGGAAGCCTCCTGTGGTTGTGGTCTCCACCACACCCTCCTTGACCCCACCAGTTCCCAGGGGCCTGGGTCAGTTTCTCTCAGGATTATCTGATTTGGGGTGGGGTTTGATGGTGATGCAGGAAGCAGTGGTCACTGATGCTCCTGATTTGTCCGTCTCACCGGACCCGCCTGCTCTGGGAAGCCCAAGTCCTTGACCATCTCTTCCTGGAGTCTGGTGGATCGAAGTCCCTGCAGATGAGTTTTGGAATTTTCCCTCTTGACTGCCCGGTCTGTCGAGGGAGGTAAGATTCCCATGGTGATGAGTTTCTCTCTCGCCTCTCTCTGGTGCTGGTGCTTCCGTGTTCCACTGAGGTCAGGGCGGAGACCACGCCTTGTGGTCACGTGTGCTTGGTACACTGAGTGTGGAGGTGTATTTTTCATGGCCATCCAATGAGCGCCGGGTGGGGCTGAGCTGCCATTGATCCATTGATCTGGCCACTGTGGATTCCAGCTCACCAGTGACAGTCGTTGAGTGGACATTCAAGATCATAGGCTCTAGAGGACCAAGAGGACCACGTGTAAACCCCCAGTTGTGTAGTGATTCCATGTGGGATGGCCAGAGAGTTCATCCACACTTTGTCCATGACGAATCAATGTCCCTTCAACCGCAAACAGCCGTCCTTATGTCACCCCACCTGCTCTCCTGAACTCTCAGAACACAGGAGAAAGCCCCAGTCTGGGGCAGTGAGCACCCTGGGTGGCCCCTCATCACAGGGTCTGAGGTGGGTCACCACAGTGACCCACTTAACAGTGACCTTTTCTGCTCCACCCAGTCGAAGGCGCTCCCGACTCTCACAGAAGAGAAAATGGAGGGAGCAGGCAGGGGCACAGTTGAAGGAAACAAAAACAAAGCACCTTTGAGAGAAAAAGAAAAGGAAAAACACGGGACTGGAGCAATAGCACAGCGGGTAGGGCGTTTGCCTTGTACGCGGCCGACCCGGGTTCGATTCCCAGCATCCCATAGGGTCCCTTGAACATCGCCAGGAGTAATTCCTGAGTTCATGAGCCAGGAGTAACCCCTGTGCATCACCAGGTGTGACCCAAAAAGCAAAAAAAGAGAAAAAAAAAGATAAGAAAAGGAAAAACATACAGGAACTGAGCTTACCACCAACCTCAGTCCACATGGTCGCCAAACAATTTATTTGGCTCTTGCTTGGTGATGGGGCTGATTTGACAGATGTGCTGCACATCCAGTCATTGGGGTGAGAGAGAGGCCTGGGGGGGGGGACTGGGGGAGGGAAGGAATTGACCTTTGGGTAGCCTCTGTGTATTCTCCACTGTCCAGGTCTCGGGCCGCTTGGTTCCACAGACACGCATGGCCCACATATTCACCTCCTGTGGGTGATGTAAGCGCTAGTCTGTGGGCTGGACTCTTGGTGCTTGTGTTTTCCACCATTGACAGAATAAAAGCCACATCCAGGGTTGGAACGATAGCACAGCGTGGAGGGCGTCTGCCTTGCATGCGGCAGACCCGGGTACGATCCCTGGCATCCCAGAGGGTCCCCCGAGCACTGCCAGGAGTAATTCAAGTGCAGAGCCAGAAGGAACCCCTGAGCATCCCTGGGTGTGACCCAAAAAGCAAAAAAAGAAAAAAAGAGAAAAAAGCCACATCCATGGGGGAGCCGACACAGAGAAGGAGCCCAGGAGCTCTACAGTGCGGGACACCAGAGTTTTCAAAGTCTTGTGGTGACCATTTCCGGTTCCTTGAGCCTTGATGTCCACTCTCTCTCGCGTTCTTTCCCTTTGTTGAGAGGGGCTGCAGGAGTGGCTAGAGGGGCTAAAGCTGACGTAGGATGAAGTTCCGTTCCCCAGGCCACCAGGTCCCCCAGGACCGCCAGGGGTCGCTCCTGAGCCTGGAGCGAGGAGCAGTCCCCGGCACCCCTGGGTGCGACCCTTCGAAATGAAACACACAACCAAGAATGTTAAACAGGAATCCTCAATACTTTGGAATCAGAGATGAGGGTCGGAAGATGAGGGTTGGAACACCCCACCGGGACGTAAAGGTCATTCCCGGGGTTCCTGTTGTCCATCTAATCTCCCCCTCCCATTGCTCTGTCTGGCAGGACTGAAGGCGAAGCCCTGGGGCTGAGGCATAAGGGGACCTTGCTCCACCGCCCCCCACCCAGTGTAACAACATCTCCCCCCACTTTGCCTGCAGGACTAACGGCCCCCTGCGCAGCTGCGGGGGTGGGGCAGCTGGGGACGTTGCAGCTGGGACCATCTTTGACCCTTGCCCCCAGAGCACAGGCTCTTTATGTTGCCTTGTATTTTCTGCTTTGGGGAACCCCATGGTGGGTTGACGTGTGGGGGTCTACATCACTTTTGCAGGGACAGAATGTGCAGCACACCACACCCCTTCTTGTCTTGCTTGCAGTTTTCCTCATGGCTCTTTATCCCCACAACTGCTTCTACTGAACCTCCCATGGTCCAGTGTCTGCCCCCGGGTCTGTTTGCTGGGTGGGAGGCTGTCTAAAACACCTCTTTAAAAGACCACAGAAATAGCAGCCCCCTCCTCGTGCACGCGCATATACACACACCCATCTCCACATCCTGTCTCCCTGGAAAGTCTCAGGGAAAGAATCCAATGAGCTGAGCTTGCGTCCTTAGTTCTATTTTTTTTTTTTTTTTTGGTGGTTGTGGTGGTGTGTGGGTCACACCCAGTGATGCTCAGGGGTTACTCCTAGCTCGGCACTCAGAAATCACTCCTGTTGGTGCTCAGGGGACCACATGGGATGATGGAACCTGGGTCGGTCGTGTGCAAGGCAAACTCCCTCCCTACTGTGCTATCGCTCCAGCCCCATTGTGTCCTTAGTTCTTTCCAGACCCAGTAGCCATGGGGAGGGGAGTGGGGGACCGTGTAGAGAACAGGTAGGTCGGACACAACACCAAGTCCCCACAGAAGGAAGGAGGGACAGACAGGCAGAGGAAGGGGTGCTGAGTGGCCCCAACAGGCGAGGCTGGTCTTGGGTTCTGTTGTTTCCAGAGTGTTCGGAGGGGAAGGAGAGTTCCAGGCAGACTCTGTCTCTTCCGTGTTCGTCTCTCTGTGTCCCTTGTCCATCACAGTCCTTGTTCCTCTGTGGTTCTTGATCCGAATGACTGTCTTTCCCACTTGGGGTGCTTCCTGAGGGGGTGACCAGGTGCCAGGCTCCCAAAGCCTCCAGACTGGCAGGGGCCTGATGGGAGCAGCAACCCTGGGGTCCCAGCCTGTGCCCGCCCTTCCTGCCTCAGCTGGTCCCGGTTCCCTACCCAGGCTGCAGGATTCTTCTCTGGGAGGAGGACGGCCCAGTCAGTCGTCTCCCCAAGTCAGTCATCTCTCCAAGATCAGGGGGCTTGATTGGTGTTAACAGTTGTCGCTCTAGAAATGTTTCAACTGGAACAATAGCACAGCAGGCATTTGCCATGTAAGAGACTGACCAGGTTCGATCCCTGGCATCTCATAGGGTCCCCCGAGCACCGCCAGGAGTGATTCCTGAGTGTAAAGCCAGGAGGAACCCCTGAGCGTTGCTGGGTGTGACCCAAAAAGCAAAAAAGCAAAAAAAAAAAAAAAAAAGAAAAGAAAAGAAATGTTTCAACTGGTTCAACATCTCCCAGAGCCCAGAGAAGGGTGTATAAAGTGCCCCCAAATGTCAGAACTGATGGTGTTGGATTTAACCCCCCTGCCCTTCTCTGCTTCTTCTGCTAAGCTGTTCCAGTCGTCTCCACTATCCATTCAGAAATACTTGAGGAAGGAGATCTAGACAGAGAGACGTTTTCAGGGTGATTGTGTCAACAGCTACAACGAAGAGTTTTAGGGTCGGGAGATGCTCAAGGGGACTCCTGGTTTGGGTCTCTGACCCTGGATTTCCATAAGATCACCACACAGAAAATGTCTTGTCACAGTTGAAATGATTAGGGAGGAAATGGACCTACCTGGAATTACACTAGCTTGGGTGGCCAGATTGCCCTTGGTTCTATTTTTATCTTTAGGTTCTCTTTCTCGCTTCCCCTTTCTTCCCGATTTCTTTCAGTTGGTGTGGAAGTGGACCACTTATCCCAGAACAAATTTGGAGATGGAGATGGAGGTAGAGATTCTCTGAGCCTGCCACAACTCTGAGGCAGAATTTGCAGTGCAAGGCCTGGGATTGCCCCGCCCCAGGAACTCAGTGTCACCTCAGGGATACTCCCTCATGCTGGCATTTTTCAGTTTCCCCTAACACAGAAGCTTCTTCCCCTCACCCTGGGCTACATGCATGGGCGCCTGTCTTGTGGAATTTCACTCCTCTTTATCCCCTCCTTTCCCAGTATCCTCAGTTCACTGACGGTGTGCCAAGTGCTTGGAATCTACCCAGCCAATAAGGGGGTCGGGGACCCCTCCCAGAAATTCTCAGTCCAAAGGCTGGTGATTCAATCCAAGAGTCTGAGGATATGGCATGGCCCTCAGTGGGGATTACCCAGGCCACCCCCGCGGGATTTCCTGGAAGGATATGAGGGGGCTTGTAGAACAGAGGTCCAAGGTTCTAAAGAAACAGCTGCCCGGGAAGCCCGGAAGCAGGAATTTATAGACTTAACAGGAGACAAGAAAGAAGGAGTTGGTGCACGTTCTGGGGAGGGAGCATCTGACTGGCTGAACTTGGGGCATGGGCCCGCCTGCCTTCTGATAGTGACATCATGATTGGCAGTTGCCCTAGGACTCTAGCCAATAGAAAGAAAGTTGGTTCTCTCCTGAGTTGGAGATGTTTGAGAAACTGTTACCTGGATAAGACATTGATGCAGGGCAGATGAAAGTTACCTACTCCATCCTTCCTTTTGCGACATCTGTGTGTAGGTGTGTTTGTTTGTGATTGTGTGTGTGTGTGGGGGGGGCGGGGGTGTTGAGGGTCCTACTGAGGACTTGACACTTGCAAGGCAGTGGTCCCTCCCTGACTCTGCTTTTAAATCCACAACATGAGTTGCTGGGACAAAGGCTCTCTATGAGCCTTTTCAGAGCAAATGTAGACCCTTGTTGAAGAATGTTTTGTTCAAGGCTGTTTTCTTATATCAATAAGGAAAAGAAGGGAAAAAAAATCTAAGATGCTCTCCTAGGACCTACTTTTGTTATATCTCGTTTCTCTCCACAGAACTTCCAACAATATCTCTGGAGGACTTAACTACACTCAGAAATTTTGATTCACCCAAGCAAAACTGACACCAGGATTTTGCATTTTTTTTTCTGGGCAAGCAACAAAATGATAGAACACAAAGGTCCCTCACAACATTTTTTTTTAAACGGAATCACTATAAAATATAGTTACAAACGTTCATGATTACATTTCAGTCATACAATGATTGAACACTCATCCTTCCACCAGTGCACATTTTCCACCACCAATGTTCCCAGTATCCCTCCCACCACCCCCACCCATCCCACCCCCTGCCTCTGTGGCAGGTTCATTTCTTCTTACTCTCTCTCTACTTTGGGGCATTATGGTTTGCAATACAGGTACTAGGAAGCCAGCATGCTTGGTGCTTAGTCTACTTTCAGCATGCATCTCCCATCCTGAGTGATCTCTCCAGCCATCATTTACTTAGTGGTCCCCTCTTCTCCATCCCAACTGCCTTATCCCTCCAGCACGTGAGGCTGGCTTCCAGAGCGACCCTCCTGGCCCTTAAGGTCCCTCACCATTGACATGACTCCAGGTACCACACGCAGAGGATAAAGATACTGGTTCTGTGTTGGGGGGAGTATTCTGAGGAGGTGCCCCCTAGATTTCATTTTCCTCATTTGCAAAGGACCGCTCATTATCATGGTGGAGTATTCCCACTGTCATTAGGAAAAAGAGACTTATTGGCAAGGAATTGATTGAGCTTTTGATAGGGAGGAATCGAACCCACCAAGTCCCAGGGGCATCTCCCAGCAGAGGGAGGAAGCAAGAGTCCAGCATGTGGTACCCCCGCCCCCCCGCCCTTCCTTTCGCTCTTATCCTTCCCTCCACCCTACAACTTCCTGTGCTGTCTCCACAGTGGCCCGCCTCTGGATGTCTCCAGAGCCATCCTTCAGTTATTTATTGATTTATTTATTCTCCTGGTAGCCCCCAACTCCCCCCTGCCCCAGACCCACAGAGAGTGATCAAGCCTTCGAGGGAAATTCCAACTCTTTCCACCCTGGCTGTGGAAGGTTCTGGATTCTCTGCTTCTCTAAGGGGAGTGGAGATGTCCTTATCAAAGGTGCCAGGATAACTGCTGCCATCAGCGTGTTTGAGACCTAACACCTGTGACTGCCCAGCTGCTTGTGGGTCCCACAGCTGGAGCAACAACCAACCAAACAAAAAACAACCTGGTGGCTATTACTTCCAGCTGTGAACAAAACAGTCGGCATTATGCAGGGGAGAAAAAAAAAAACCCACAACAACACAACAACGCACCAAAACACAGAGTCCAGGCATGGCTGATGGACAGCGGCTCGGAGTTCAGAATCATTGAAAGGAAGGTAAGGGTTTTCATTGTTTGGCTTGGCAGCTGGCTTGGAATTGTTTTCAAACGAGTTGGGGATTGTAAGCGGCAGGTGTGAATGTGTGTGCACGCGCGCGCGTGTCTGTGGGAAGGCAGGAGACGAAAGCGGGAGACTGAGGAGCCGGGCAGGGAGGCAGCTG
>NW_026606308.1:422500-447500 GCF_029834395.1 Sorex fumeus | reverse complement strand
TAAGCCAGCCCTCTCACTCTTTTTCACTTTTTTATTTTTGAATTGTGGTCAGAGATACCTTCCACAGGAGCTGGAGAGAGTGTGGGCGTTACAGCACTGGCCTTGCCTGTCGCCAAACTCAGTTTGATCACTGACAGTGCATAACAGTCCCCTGAGCTATGCCAGGAGGACTCACTCCCTGAATGCAGAGTCAGGAGTAACCCCCAACAGATGTAGAAAAAAAGTTATCATCCATAAAGTTTTATAGTTTAATTGGTTTTTTTTGGTGATTTTTTTTTTGGGGGGGGGTCACACCCGGCAATGCACAGGGGTTACTCCTGGCTCTGCACTGAGGAATTACTCCTGGCGGTGCTTAGGGGACCACATGGGAGGCTGGGACTCGAACCTGGGTCGGCTGCATGCAAGGCAAACGCCTTACCCACTGTGCTATCGCTCCAGACCCTTGGTGATATTTTTGAGGCAAGAAGTGCATGCATGGTGCACAGGACTCCAGCCCCTCCATCGTCACCAGCACTTTTTTCTGGTGATTCTTGGTTGTCTCTGGAAATTGACTAGCCCAGCCTTCTCTCCACCTACTCACCCACTCCTTCTCTCCCTCCCTTCATTCCTCCTTCTCTCTCTCTCTCTCTCTCTCTCTCTCTCTCCCTCTCTCTATCTCTCTTCTCCCTTCCTTTCCCCCCCTGTCCCCTCCTTCCCTTCTCTCACCCCCCGCCCCTCGCCCATCTTTGTTTATTGGGTCATACCCAGAGATGCTCAGCCTTGCTCCTGGCTCTGCACTCAGGCATCACTCATGGTGGGGCTTGGGGGACCATATGGGATGCTGGGGATTGAATCCAGGTCAGCTGCGCGCGAGGTAAGGGTTTTTCTACCAGCTGTGCTACTGCTGCAGCCCCCAATCCTACTTTCTCTTAGGAGTAGAATCAGGTCGGATTTGTTCCCTGTAACTGGCTTCTTTTATTGAATGTCTTCGTGATACATCCACAGGGAACGGGTGTCTGTGTGTCCCTGGTGGTGCTGACCATTGTAGCTGTCACGCTGTGTGCAGAGAACTCTATGCGTAGTGGCTTCCTCTGA
This sequence comes from Sorex fumeus, assembly GCF_029834395.1. NCBI lineage: Eukaryota > Metazoa > Chordata > Mammalia > Eulipotyphla > Soricidae > Sorex > Sorex fumeus. The sequence continues at coordinate 446,426 of NW_026606308.1, read as the reverse complement.
TGATGGGTGTGTGGGGATCTGCCTTGTTGGCGTGTGTGGGTCCCAGGGCTTTGGGCAAGGTGCACGACTACCTCTTGGAGTCTCTGTGGCGGACCTGGGTTTGATCCCTGGAACCCAGTTGGGTTGCCCAAGACTGTCAGGAGTGGTCCCTGAGCTCAAGGCCAGGAGCAAGAGTCCTGAGCACAGCTAGGTGGAACCTCAAAGCCAAACCAGCCACCAACAAAATGGAACTTTGAATATTGCCTTTCACCTGTGACTTCACGTTCTCCTGGTTCTCATCTGGTTCTGTACTCAGGAATCACTCCTGGCAGTGCTCGGGGGAGACCCTTTGAGGTTCTGGAAATTGAACCCTGGTCAGCTGTGTGTAAGGCAAATGCCCTCCCGCTACTCTATTGCTCTGTACCCAGGAATAGATTATTTTTAAAAAGGATTAAAAAAATCACATAGTGATACTATCACCACTCATACAATTTAATCTTCCTTGAGCAGATGGGATTATCCAGAGCACTTTGCACGCAAGATCTAAATTTATCTTCAGAGCTGTTTGATGTGGTCGGTTCTGCTGAGATCTCCATTTTCCAGGTGAGGAAATCAAGGCCCAGAGAAGTTTCATAAACCACGAGGAGGTGGTGGGTTATGCTTATCTGCCTGACTCAGGGAATGCTCTGAAATCCTGATTTTTCCACCTTCCATTATTGGGTCAAAGAAGCTGCTCTTATGGCAACGATGGGGGTAACACACAATCTCCACAGACACTTGAGGGTCCCATGACTCCACAGACCCCTAACACTGATTAGTACCTTCCTCTGTGCTAGTCCCCTGGGGATGGACAGTGGACAGGATGCCCCTCCTGCCTTCAGTGCTCTTGCAGTCCTTTGGAGAGTGGAGTGTGGACAGGGTCATGGAGAACACTGAAGGAGAGACAGCCAACTCCAGTGCCCCCAATGGTCACACTTGTTCATGGATCTCAAGAGGTAAGCAGAGTCTGTCTGTAACGCACAGGTAGAATTGTGCCCAGGTCTGAAATGGGTCTCACTGGCCCCCTTCCCATTCTTTCTCCCACTGAGCTAGGCCTGTGTCGCCCACAGGCTCCCACAGAAGATCCCGCCCATGTGTGGAGTCATGGAAATCAACTTATTCCCACAGTTCCCTGGAAGGAGAAAGAATTTTCTTAGTGACTTCAATATAGGGGTCTCAGGGAAGGGCTCTCATGGGCCCCATTTTGGCCAAATGTGCTCTCTTTTTTGGTGGTGGTGGGGTCAAACCCAGTGATGCTCAGGGGTTACTACTGGCTCTGTGTTCAGGAATTATTCATGGTCAAGTTTGGGGGAACATATGGGATGCTGGGGATTGAACTTGGGATGGCTACATGTAAGGCACATGCCCTTCCCGCTGACCTGTCACTCCAGCTGAATATCCTCCTTTGTGTAATTACTTTCACAGAGGGGCCTTCTGGTCAACCAGCCTTGGCAGGGTGTTTAATAGGTGTGAGGGGCCAGAAGAAACAGGATAGAGAAGATTCCTGGGCAGATATAAAGAGAAGCTATTGCAACTTGTTCCAGAAACAACCATTATGTCTTAATCAAGGATTCTGGTTTGCCAGCCACAAAGCTGCCGAGAGGCTGAGGGGTTGGTAGCAAGATGAGGCCATTGCGGGAAGGAGTCAAACAGGGGCGCCAGAAGGCTGGGTTAGCGAGGACTCTCAGTCTCTGTCTCTGTCTCTCTGTGTCTGTCTGTCTCTCTCTCCAGGCCATCTGGTCTCTCATCTCTATTTCTCTCTGCACATCTGCTCCATCTTTCTTTGAAGAGTTGTTTTCTCACATTCGGCTCCAACGGCTAGCCCTAGCCGTTCCAGCCCTCCCTCCATGAGGTGTTTTTTCGCTCAGGCACCTTCTTCTCACAGTGCTTGGGAGAAGTATTTCTGGAAGAAAAGAGGAGGCTCACCAGCAGAGGTTGAAGGTCTCTTCCCATTCTGAGGAGGTGGGGGCAGGAGAAGTGGGGTGACTTCATCTTTCCACAAGGATGGCAACACCCGCTTATTGGTGATGAGGGTGTAGACAGATTCAAACTCCTGAAAGTAGGACCTAGCTCAGGGTGGAAGTAACAGTGAGAACGACTTGAAGATCTAGGACACAGAGTAGAGGACAGTTGTTTCCTCTAGATGGTTAAAACCCACAGCATTTCTCTAGGCATATGGCTTCTGGGTTAGGGTTTGAAGGACAAAGGAGAATCTTCTGAAGGATACAGATCCATCAGGACAGTTGAGGTTACAAGGGGATAACTGACCTTTAAATCTTAGCAGTTGAGCTGGGGAGATGGTATCATGGCGGAGCACGGACTTGGCATGTGTGAGACCTGGGTTTCACCCCCCATCTGCAAACATTGTCTGTTGTCTTCCTCTCAAAGACAATGACAAGATCTTAACCCGGGGAGCTTCTTGACAGTCTTGCATGCCCATCACAGGAGGGTGAAGCTCTGTACCTCACAGTTACTCAGGGACCCTGCCCCGTGAAAGGACCGCCATCTTGTAGACTTGCCATACAAACATCGATTTCCTTGCTTACTTGGGGAAGTGCTGCCATCTTGTAACTGTCACTGTCCTTCCGTTGTTCATCGATTTGCTCGAGCAGGCACAGTAACTTCTCCACTGTGACTCTTGTTACTGTGTTTGGCATATCAAATACATCACGGGTAGCTTGCCAGGCTTTGCCGTGCGGGTGAGATACTCTCAGTAGCTTGCAAGTCTCTCTGAGAGGGGCAGAGGAATCGAACCTGGGTCAGCTGGGTAGCTAACACTCTTACTGTCACTGTCACTGTCCTCCTGTTGTTCATTGATTTGCCTGAGAGGGCCCAGTAACGTCTCCATTTTGAGACTTCTTGTTACAGTGTTTGGCATATCGAACACGTCACAGGTAGCTTGCCAGGCTTTGCCATGGCGTGCGGGCGAGTTACTCTCGGTAGCTTGCCGGGCTCTCCGAGAGGGATGGAGGAATCGAACTTGGGTCGGCCATGTTGGCTGCATGCAAGGCAAACGCCCTAACACAATACCTGGCAATTTTGAAAACACACAAAAACACTATCATACTAAAGGCTATCATTCCAACCCAAGAGAAATAAATATAATCTCTCTTCTAGTACTTTCATATTCAATTGGATTACCTTGTTCCACCAGTCATGTGAAATCTGAATTTTTCCTGTAGAAACAAAGACGTAACAGAGACTTGCTCATCAAGCTTGAGAACTCATGCCCACAAGGGAACGCTATGCAGTCTCAGGGAACAAGTTGATATAAAAATGTCAACTTCAAAGAACGTTGACAAATTAAGAGATGTAAGGGCTGTTATTTTCATAGGCAAATGAAATAATTTAATGTTAAAATAAATACCAGAATAGATGTTATTTAAAGTTCGATCAAATCTTTTGTTTTCATGGTGAGTGAGTGTGTGTGTGTGTGTGTGTGTGTGTGTGTGTGTGTGTTTCAGGCCATGCTGGGAGTAGAATCTAGAACCTGGTTTATAAACATCTACCAAATCTTTGAAAGACTATTTTTGTTTTTAAACTAAGGGCTGAAGTGATCATCCAGCACTTGCTTGCCTTGTACACAGTCAACACAGGTTCAATCCCCAGCACCCCATATGGTTCTCCGAGCACCGCCGGAAGTAATTTTGACGTGCAGAACCAGGAGTAACCCCGATCATTCCCAGGTGTAGGCCACAACCAAAATAAATAAGTAAATAAACAAAAGAGAAATTATTTCAATGTATAAATTAAAACATACATAGCTTTGCAGTTTGTAGTCTTACTGTTGTTTTCCAGCGGTCAGTCCCACTGATAATCACATGTGAACTAAGCAGTGGTGCTTTGGGGCCATCAGGGCTGCTGGGGGCTTGGCGGTGCTGGGATAGAACTCAGGATCTTGTAGGTGATAAGAGACAAATTCTACCACTTGTAGGAACTCTCAATCGTCTGCAGGATTCGTTTATTACCTTTTCTTATATACCAGGCCTTAAATTCTAAAGACAAGAACTGAATCTTTTTACCACAATACCTAACACAGTACTTTTAAGTAACACTTATTAAGTATCTGTTGAATGAATGTTTTCAAATTTCCAGGTTATTATCTAAGACTACAAAAACTTGCCACCATAGGGAAAAAAAAAAGAAGAAAAAGAAATGAAATCAGGAGCTGAAGATATTGTATACTTGTTCTGCACACAGCAAACCCAGGTTCAATCCAAGCATCCCATATGGCCCCCTGAGTACCACCAGGAGTAATTCTTGAACACAGAGTCAGAAGTTAAATCCTGAGCATAGCTGAGTGTGGCCCCAAAACAAAACACTGTAGCACTGTAGCACTGTCCTGTTGTTCATTGATTGTGCTCAAGCGGGCCCAGTAACATCTCCATTGTGAGACTTGCTGTTACTGTGTTTGGCATATCAAATACGTCATGGGTAGCTTGTTAGGTTTTGCTATGCAGGCAAGAAACTCTCGGTAGCATGCTGGACTCTCCGAGAGGGGTGGAAGAATTGAACCCGGCTTGGCCAGGCCGGCGGCACAACCCCCCCCCCAACCAAATTATCTGTGTATATACATATACATATACATATACATATACATATACATATACATATACATATACATATACATACATCTTGTAGATTCGCATTTGGACAGTTGACTTTCTTGGTCTCAGTGGTAGGAAAAAAGAGACTGGGCACTCTTGGATGGACCTTTGGCACCTCAGTCCAGAACCAAAGCCCTGAGTCACGGCTCATTGGCTGTCAGCTGTCACTTGGGTCTCCATCAATGCCAGGGGAAAGGAAAAGACAAGGGAGCAAATGCATCCCTGGGGGGCTGTGGCTGTGTTTGCCCCAATAGGTAAGCAGTCGTGTTGGGTTTGGGTTCTCAACCTGGTGGGATTTCCCCTTCAAGAATGCTTGGATGTGTCTGGACACATTTTAGGTAGTTGCAACTCTTAATGTCTAATGGGGAAAGGCTGGGGATGAGGTCAGACCTCCTGTGATAAAGGGACAGACCCCACAGCCTGGCGTTTTCACACATGTCAACGGTGTGCCGAGGCTGAAGAACCAAAGTGACATCTTGGACAAAGGGACAATCAGGAAAATGTGGGAAGCTGGGAGAGATGACAAGCCAGGGGTGAGAACCTGAGCTCTGGAATCTTCTCTCCATGGCTCCAATGCACCCGTCCCCTCACCCCAACCCACGCCAACCTGCTCTATAGCCCCTGGCAAGTGTCCGAGCACCTCAATGATTCAGTTCCTGGGGATAATGTTGCTTCGACTCCACAGCCAACCTGACCCTGAGTGGTCTCAGCTGTCCAAGCTCCAGTGGCTGAGCGTACAGACGAGGGGGTGTTGTGGTGGATGCAGGGGAAGGGTCTGAACCTGAGTCTCAGAGGAGATGTTCTCCCACCCTGGCTGTGGTGTATGACACACACGCCAAATCATCGATTCTATTTTATATTCTCCTGGGTAGTGCTCCCTGGCAGTGCTTGGGGGCTCCTCCCAACTCAGTGTTCAGGGGTCACACCTGCTCATGCTTGGGAAAGCACATGGTGTTGGGGACCGAACCCAGGGCTCCTGCATGCCAGAAAGCATGAAGTAGCTCACGGGTCCAAAACCAGCTCTTTAAGCAGTGTCCCATTCCACGGCCGTTGGCCCAAGTCGTTCAGGCTGCGTATGCAGCGACCACCTCTCTCTAAGTCCAAACGTTTACATTCTCCCTGGAGAACATTCCGTGCCCAGTAAGTCATCTGCCGCCGGGCTTCCTGTCTGCAGAGCAGAGCCTGCTCCAGCCCCGACAGTGAAGCGACACACACAGGACTTCCCTCTCTGCTGCTTTCCCTCAGCCCCGGGTCCATGCAGCTCGTGCGGGCTGGAGCCTGGCCCTCCTTCCTTTGAAATGGATGAATAATGTTCCACTGTGTGTTGGATGCACTTGCCCATGGAGAGCATTGCAGAATGCCGCTGGGTCGGGCTGCTTTGGACCAATGCATGGCCTGAGCTTTTCCTCACTTTGGGGACTTAACCTAGTGAAATTCCTGAGTCCTAGAATGATTCTCTCTTTGGCTTGATGAGGAACTGACAGACTGTCCACAAGCGATACACACAGAGTTGAGGGTGCTAGGGAAGTCTGCATATGACCGTAACCTGAGTTTGGTTCTGGTGATCCTCTTCCCATCACAGTGAAGAAAACAAAGGCACAGAGAGGTGGGACTGCTTGCCTGAAATCACACAGCTGGAAGAGACCAAGCCAGAAGCTCACCCAAGGATTTTGAATGGCAAAATGAAATTCTAGGATTGAATGTTCTCCTTCCTTCCTTCCTTCCTTCCTTCCTTCCTTCCTTCCTTCCTTCCTTCCTTCCTTCCCTTTTTTCTTCTTTGTTTTGGGGGCACACCTGGTGATGCTCAGGGGTTACTCCTGGCCCAGTGCTCAGGAATTCCACCTGGAAATGCTCAGGGGACCACATAGGATGCCAGGGATTGAACCCAAGTCAGCCGTGTGCTGGGCAAATGCCCTCCCACTGTACTATTCTTTTTTTATTATTTATTTATTTATTGCTTGTTGGGTCATACCCAGCTATGCTGAGGGGTTACTCCTGGCTCTGCACTCAGGAATCACTCCTGGAAGTGCTTGTGGTACCATATAGGATGCCGGGGATCGAACCCAGATAGGCTGCGTGCAAGGCAAACGCCTTACCCGCTGTACTATCACTTTGGCCCCTTCTTTTTTGTCTTTTGGGTCACACCCGCCAATGCTCAGAGGTTCCTCCTGGCTCTGCACTCAGGAATCATTTCTGATGGTGCTCGGGGGCCCCTATGGGATGCCGGAGATCGAACCCGGGTCTGCCGCATGCCAGGCAAACGCCCTCCCCGCTGTCCCATCACTCTGGCCCCTCCCACTGTCCCGTTTCTCTAGCCTCTCATGCTCTCTTTTCCTTTGTGGTGTTTCCAAAGCTCAGCTCTGGGCTGGGGGGGGGGGGGATGCTGGAATTCATTGTGGGGGTGAATATGCCCCTGGAAGCTTGAGCGTAGGACGTTCAGGGTCACGCCATCTGCTTCCCGCTGGATGCAGCTGCAGGGGCGGCCTGGAGAGTTGGGTCAGGCAGCTCTCCTGGTGCTGTGATGTCACCAACACCCCATTTTCCCCTGCTTGTTTATGGCTTCCCCTGAGGTGCTCCCAGGGCTTGTGTGGGGCAGAGAATCACAATGCTGAGGACAGCAGGGAGACTGGGAACCTGATTCCATTCCCCCCACCCCAGGCTGGCGAGTGAGGGGCGGGGCTCAACTACTTCCTTTTAAGGGTTGTGCGGGACCCCCCTGTCCCCCTCCTGATCCCCTCCAAGACCGCCATCAGCCAGGGCCTCTGTGCTTGGGCCCTGAGGAAAGCAGGCTGGATTCTCTCTGCTGCCATCCTGCCCGTTTGAGGAGGAGGAGAAACAATGGAGAAGGGAGGGAAGGCCTGGGAGGAAATACCCGCTCTCGGCCACCCAACTTCCACCCTCATCTCTGCCTACGCATCACTGCTCACGGGAGGGACTGGCACTCAGTAAAGGCCCTGCACGCCGGCGTGGCCACGGGCAGAGCTTGGGCAGCAGAGTGGGGCAGCCGCGGGGGTGTCTGTTGGACTAAGCCTGTGTTTACATCCTGGGAAGCCCACCGCTCCCACTCTTGGTGCTGCCAGCCTCGGGGTGCAGGGGTAATTCTCACCGTTGGCTTTTTTTTAAAATTTTTATTAATGAGACACCATGAGGTACAGTTGTATACTTACACATTTTTGTGCTTCGGTTTCAATTATACAGTGATCAAATACCCATCCCTCGACCAGAGCCCATTTCCCACCACCATGAATCCCAGTATCCCTCACATCTACAAGAACAAAAGCTACCGGTGCTGGCGCAGATGTGGCGAGAAAGGGACCCTCCCCTGGGAGATGCATGTTGAAAATAGACTATGGATCGAACATGATTGCCACTCAATGCCTCTTTTGCAGACCACAACACCCAAAAGGAGATAGAGAACAAAAGGGAATGCCCTGCCACAGAGGCAGGGTGGGATGGGATGGATGGGGGGGGGGGGGGAGGGATACTGGGATCCGTGGTGGTGGGAAATGGGCACTGGTGGAGGGATGGGTATTTGATCATTGTGTAATTGAAACCCAAGCACAAAGATTTGTAAGTCTACTACCTCATGGTGTTTCACTAATAAAAATTAATTAAAAAAAAAGAAAAGAAAGGGACCCTCTTTCACTGCTGGTGGGAATGCCGACTGGTTCAGCCCTTTTGGAAAACAGTATGGACGATTCTCAAAAAATTAGAAATTGAGCTCCCATTTGACCGTTGGCTTTTTGACCCTGGGTGTTGGAGGTCAAAGGCACACTAAGATACAGACTTGGGGTTTCTGTAGCGAGCGCTGTAGAGAATGGGAGAATGAGGGACACGGGGGGTGGGGGGCACTCATAAGGCTGAGTGTCTGCGTGCTGGAGGCCTGGGTTCAATTCCTGTCACTGCAGGGTCCTCTGAGCATCGAGCCCTGAGCACCAAAACAAACCAATAGAGGGATCGGTAACAATTCCTCCCAGACTGAACTGTCTGCTTGCCATTGTTCTGAGATGCTCTGAGGACGGTGAAGAAAGGGCTGGGTTCCACTCACCTCATGGAGGGAGGGGACCACCTCAGCTTTGCTGCCCCGGCTCCCTGGGAATCAAGCCCCCCTTTTTCCAAGCTGCCTGGGAATGTCAGGAAAACAGGAAGGTCTGGGATCCTTCTGTGGCCAGGTGGGTGGACCTAACTGTCCACTATCTGTCAGTAACCTCTAAAGAGCCTTCAAGAATGCCCCCCACCCATCTAGGAGGAGGCCCGGGCAGTTGTCATTTCCTGGAGTCTCCCACATTTATTTATTTATTTATTTTTTTGTGCTCTTTGGGTCACACCTGGTGATGCTCAGGGGTGACTCCTGGCTCTGCACTCAGGAATCACTCCTGGTGGTGCCCGGAGGACCATATGGGATGCTGGGAATCGAACCCAGGTCGTCGTCGTGCAAGGCTAACGCCCTACCGGCTGTGCTATCGCTCCAGCCCCAACCCCCTAGGTTGTTGATTGAGACCCCTGATGTCAGTGTTGAGCGGCTACACTGACAGCCATCAGGGGCCCAGGGTGGTCTGGGTTTGGATGAGGGTTCTCTGGGCTGGGGCGGGGCAGGGACTGCACTGATCTTCAGCCTGTTGTTCTTCTGTGAACGCCCTGCGGGGCACCCCCCGCCCCTGAAAGCTGGATCCACAGCCCCCTCCCTCTCTGGCTTCCCATTTCCAAGGCTGAGGCATGGCCTGAGACTGTGCATTTTCAACCAGTTTCCGGGCTGCTTGGCCCCTGCAGGGATGCCGTCTTGGGAACCACGGGGGTGGATGTGAGGTTGGAAGCTGAGGGTGCATGAGACTTGGGGGTGGGGAGTGGAAATGGCTCTCTCGCCTCAATGCCACGGTGTCTGGGTCTCCTCTACAGAACCCCGTTCCCGAAAGACAGGAGTGACAAGTTTGCCGGAGTTCCACTTCCTGGGGACAGGGTTAGGAAGGGTCCTGTGGTCTGGGACAGGTCGAGGCTGGCAGGGACCCTTGGGGGACGGACGGAGAGCTGAATGGGCGTCAGGGTTTGGGTTTGTTTTTGTTTTTTGGGGGCCACACCCAGTAGTGCTCTGGGGTTACTCCTTTGTTTTTTGGTTTGGGGCCACAGCAGCGCTGCTCAGGGCTTGTTCCTGGCTCCACACTCAGGAATCACTCCTGGTGGTACACAGGGGGACCAGATGGGATGCCGGGGATTGAACCCCAATTGGCCAAGCGCCCTCTCTGCTGAACTATCGCTCCGGCCTCAACCAGAGTTTGCTCCTGTCTCCACACTCAGAATCACTCCTGACAGGCTGGAGGCACCAGGCGGGGTGTTGGGGATCAAACCCTGGTTGGCTCTTGCGCGCTAGGCAAGCCCCTACCACGGTTCTGTCACCCCAGCGCCCGGGGTGTCAGCTTTAGTGCAAAACCCTCATTTTAGTGACCCAGTCTCAAAGCCAGGAGACCCCTTCAAACACACTCCAGCTTTTCATTCAGATTGCCCCGGCTCTCGTACTCAGATCTAAAATGCAGAACAAATTATTGCGAACAGCTTTATAAAAATAAAATTCAAAATAATAAAAAAAAAAAGAACGAAGAAACAACAAAACAGACAAATCCAAACCCAGAGGAAACAGCCCTTGCAACGCCCCAGTGAGGAAGAGGCTAGAAAGGAAGTTTTCCAATTCAGGGCCAATCCTTTAATTCCTGAGGCTTTCCAGGGGCAGAGAACTGGAAAGAGAGAAGGGAGGGACCAGGCAGGCAGGGTGATGGGAGATAAGAAATTCCGATTTCAATCTCCTCATTTCCTCTGCTTCCTTGGACCCCGGCTGTCTCTAAACTCTATGCAAATGTGTTTATGTTATATTTTATTTCCATCCCAGTCGCTCAGCGTCAGGAGCTGTATCAACATGTCAGTGGGGTTGGAGAAACAACCCTTTTGAGTGGAAATATTTCAGATAAACAGACACGATGTTATACATATCAAAGCTGTGTGTGTCGGGGTGGGGGCGCAGGAGCTGGAGGAGGTGGTGGGGGGGGGGGAAGCCGCAAAAAGTAGATCTGTTTACGCCAGTGCACGCACTGTGTCTCTGCAGAAAACAAGCCTGGTTTCTGATTACTCCTGGCGGAGGGGGGGCTGGATCCCTGGCAGTGGCATTAATGCGTTTTGTCAGCTGAGGTCCGCCCTCACCAAAAGCATTTCTCTCCGGTGTCCCCGCTGATTCTGCGGGAGGAAACGGGCCAGCAAAGTACAGACAAACCCCCTGGATTAACTTAATTAGCGCTGAGCAGACCAGTTGCCCCGCCGGGTCTCACGGCCTGTTGGCTTGGCGAGGGAGCCGCCTTCCTGCGGCTCCTGCAGGCTCTTCGCATACAGAACCGAGGGGGCTGCAGAGCAACACCCCTGTTTGTAGGCAGTGGAGGGGGGCATGCACGGGGCGGCGACAACTATACGGACATTTGTTTATGGTTTTGTCCCTTATTACTATTATTATTATTAATTATTTTATTTATTTTTGGTGCCCAAGCAGAGCTCAGGGGGCCTGGGGCCCGCTTGGGCAATTCTTGGTCAACCACATTGAATCCTTCTGCGTTCCAGGCTCTGAGGTGCTGGTGTTGTTGGTGTCACAGCCAGATGTGCTGGAACCGGGGTTGGGGTGGGGTGGGGGGTGCTTCTGGCAGCGTTCAGGGGCCCATACGGTGCCGAGGATCAAACTCAGAGCCTGGCACCTGCAAGGCGCAAGGCGCAAGGCCCCCCTCCTTCCCTCCTCCAAGCCCAGAATGTAGAGTTTTAATGTAACGTTTGGAACGATCCCATGGTCTGGTTCAATAAACAGATGCACAGCAAAATATTGGGAGCAATGCTCTTCTCTCCTGATCTGCTGATTCCTTACCTCTCTGCACACCCAACACTCCCTCCACCACACACACACACACACACGCACACACAGGTGTGCACACACAGGCTCACGAACACACACACGTATGCACATGCGTATGCATATACACGTGCACATATGCACACACACATGCACACACATGCACATGCAGGCACATAAATGTACACACACAAACACAGGCATGTATGCACACACTTGCACACATACACACATGCATGCACATGTAGTCATATGCACACAGAGGCACATACATGCACCCACAGGCACACACGCATAACACATACACACAGACATGCATACACACACGTATGCATGCACACATACACACACATGCACACACACGTACACATGGACACGCATGCATGCATGCACACACATGCACACACGCACACACACACATGGACACACACACACACATGGACACACACGCACACACACGCACAATTTTCTCAGACTTTGTCTGTCTGCAGTTCATTCCGGGGTGGGTGGAGAGGAGGGACCACATTTCCCTTCACTGACTGCTGGTACCCGAGCAGCAGCCGTGGGAGCCAGAATGACATCATGGTGTCCCCCGAGCACGACCCCAAAGCTTGGGGTGACTTCCCCCAGGGTGCAGGCGAGGCGCCTGGAGGCTCAGAGAGAGGGTGTGGCCCCCTGTGGCCCAGTGCTGGCGGCGCCCTGTCTGGGTGACCTGGCACCAGCTCCCTCGAGGCCAAGGTGGCTTCCACAGGGGCAGCTTTACGGGGAGCCCAGGGCTCGGGCTGGGGGATGGCGTCCCCCCTAACTCGAGCTTCCCCCGGGAGGCACCACATGCTGGAGCGAACGTGGGCTGAGCCAGCAGCTGTCTCGGGGTGTGCTTGGGCGAGGTTGGCAGACCCCGGGGCTGACGGTGTCTCTCTGCCACCTGTCACACGGGCCCAGATTCCGCCAGCTCAGCCGTGACCCCGGCTTCGTGAAAGAGCTTTATTGGGGGTGGTGGTGAGGAGGGTTGGTTTAAGTGTGGACACCCCCCACCCCTGCCTTTCCCGAAAGCCCCCGCCCTCTGTGGGGCGCAGAGCCCAGGGCTCGGTCTGGGACTTGGTGCTGGGTAAGGGGGAGGGAGGTGGAGGGAAGGGGACAGGCCAGCAGAGGGAGGCTCAGTGGGAGGGTGGGAGTCCTTGTAGCCCGGGTTTCCAGGGAAGGACCTCCCGAGACCCCACCTGTCTCCTGGCCAATCCCCACGGTACCCCTAAATAGCCCTGCTGGGAATGGGGAGCCCCCCCCGTCAGGGGCTGGGAGAACGTGGCAGCTGTGTCCTGGCCACGCCAGCACTGCACTTCGGCACGTTTTGGCCTCTTCTGTACGGCTCCCCGACCTGCAGGATTATCCACCCCGAGTTTCCTCCCCGCTGACGCACCAGCGAGAAAAGAAAGAGCTATTTGAGGGCATCGCGCACCACACACACACGTGGTGGTTTCGTCCCTGCTGCAGCCCTGCAGGGCTGGAACAGGGGGAGAGGGGGTGGGGGGACGCAGACGAGAAGGCTTGTTATTGCTCATAAAAGAAAAGTAGGGTGGGTACTCGATCATCCTATGACTGAAACATAATCATGAAAGCTTGTCAAGTCTAAAAAAAATAATAAAATGCAAAAATAAGAAAAAAATAGGCAGAAGTTAGAGCAAAGCATGCATTCCTAAAGAACGGGGGGGGGGGGGGGCGGGAAAATGAACAGCAACAGCGGCCTAAGAGATAGCCCAGTGGGTAGGGCACTTGCCCTGCGTGTGGCCAACCTGGGTTCAGTCACTGGCATCCCATAGGTCCCTGAGCACTCTCCAGGAGTGCTCCTTGAGCACAGAGCCTGAAGTAAGCCCTGAGCAGCGCTGGGTGTGTCCCACACCCACACAATGAAATAATAATGTAAAAAAAAAAAAAGGATTGAAAAAAAAAAACCCCACCAGAAGCCTCCAGCCGCTCTTCCTCGCTGGTTGTGCTGAGAATGTGTGTTTTTTCTTTGTTTTTTAAGAAAATGAATTTTTAAAAATTCAATCACTGTGGATTGTGCTTTTTAGTTCCTGTGACAATAGTCACAATGGAACCAGCATGAGGACCCCTGCCCCGGCCCCCACTCTGGGCAGCATTCACCATCTCATCTGATCTGAGATCCTTCCCTACCCCCAAACTCTGGTCTGACACAGAGAGAAACTGAGGCTGGAGGGGGCAAGGGACAGGCTGGAGGGCGTCTTTCCTGATTGCTGTGTGTCTTGGGGCAATCTCCAGGCCTCTCTGATCCTCCTCTGCCTCCAGAGCACAGCTCCTGGATTTGGGTTGATGGTGCCTACGGTGACGAGGATCCCGGCCCTCCTCTGGGCTGCCTTGATGGACTGTCTAGCCCCGACCCTCGTTCCCTCACACTCTGGCTCATCTGCCCCCCCAGAGGCTCAGCTCATGCCTCTGACCTGACCATTGCAGTGAGCGCGGTGAGTTGGGGGTCTGCGCTGTGGGCTGTGGAGGGCTGGGGAGCCCCCGGGGGTGTGGCCTCATGGTCACGCCTTCGTCACCTGCCTTCATCCTGCCTGCACTCCATCCTGGACGCAGGGGTCCTGGGAGTGACCCGCTTTCCGCCTCGGTGTGGGGACCGTCAGTGGCAGGAGGACAGAGTGACCAACGGATCGAGGCCATATAGAAGATGGCAGGCGCTCCCGTTGAGACCGGCCAGGGTGCTCGGGAAACAGTGACCAGGAGGTCAGTGCTCATGGGTCTCTGCTCTCATCCCCTCACGGCTCCCCTTGGCGTCACCCCCGAAAGAACCACTGTCCTTCCTGGCTCTTTATTCACAGGAAGGAAAAACCGGATTCTAGTCCCATCCACTCTCGGCCCACAGCTTTGGGCTTCCCTTTCCTCGGGGAGCTGCAGGTTCATCCTCCAGGCATCTCTGCTCGTCCTGGGCATGGTCCCATTTTACAGATTGGGAAGCAGAGGCAGCAGGAGGCGGGCACAGGGATCTATTATAGTGCTGTGGCTGACAGGAAATTGATAGAAAAGGGACCAATAAGACAATGACAGGTGGAAATGATCACTCTGGATAAGAACCGAGTGCTGACAGGGGACAAAGGGGTAGATTTGATCATGATGACCTCTCAGTACCTGTACTGCTGATCGTAATGTAGAGAAGGAGAGGGAGAGGGAGAGGGAGAGGGAGAGAGAAAAGTACCTCCAGAGAGGCATGATGGGGTGTGGGGTGGCAGGAGGGAAGCTGGGGACGTTGGTGGGTGGGAAATGTATACTGGTGGAGGGAGGGATGGGTGTTGGAACATTGTAGGACTAAAAATCAGTCATGAAAGCTGTATAGCTGTCTCTCATGGTGACATGGAAATGAATGAAAAAAGAGAGGAAGGAAAGAAAGCAAGAAGGAAAGAAAGAAGAAAGAAAGAAAGAAAGAAAGAAAGAAAGAAAGAAAGAAAAGTAGGGCCAGAGCAATAGTACAGCGGGTAGGGAATTTGCCTTGCACGCAGCTGACCCAAGTTCCATTCCCAGCATCCCACATGGTCCCCTGAGCACCGCCAGGAGTGGAGTGATTCCTGAGTGCAGAGCCAGGAGTAACCCCTGAGTATCATCAAGTGTGACCCCCCCAAAAGAAAGAAAGAAAGAAAGAAAGAAAACAAGAAAGGCAACATTGCCTCCATCAGAACAGCTTCAAGGCACAGCGTGGTCCTTCCACCTGTCACCATAGCAGTTTATTGCTTCCCACGACCCTGGGAGGATCTGAAGGAAGTGGGGTTCCCTCTGCATGGATGGACACAAGTGTGTCCTTCCGGACTTTCCCTCCAGGGCTTTAAGTAGCATCGGGTTCCGTCGGGACTCCTGAATAAACTCAGGAAAGTGCCTGAGCGGCTCAACCCGGCCAGTGCCTCTGAGACCCCAACTGGGACAGCTTCTTCCTGCTCTGCATCCTGGCGATGTCAGCTGTCCGCTGTCCTCGGACAGGACGGAGTGGCCTGCAGAGCCCAGGGGGTGCTGCTCTAGGCAGAGAACCCTGGGAGATGAGCCTGTCTGCGGCAGAATACGAGAACTGGGGGGGGGGGGGGGGGAATCTCCACATCTACCCAGCACGCCCCTTCTGCTGAGTCCTGGGGCTGGAGCGAGTCCAGCACGGAGGGAGTTTGCCTTGCACACGGCCGACCCAGGTTCAATCCCTGGCATCCCATCTGGTCCCCTGAGTACCACCAGAAATGATTCCCGAGTGCAGAGCCAAGAGGAACCCCTGAGCATCACCAGGTGTGAAACCTCGCCCACCTTCACTACCAAATCACCTTTTTTTTTTTTTTGGTTCTCTTCACTCTGAAGGCAGGAAAATCCACTCCCTGAGTCTCTGAGGACATGGGTGGTGTCTCTTCCGTCAAGAGGGGGCAGAGGCTCACCCTGGAGCAGGTGGTCCAGGAGGGACACAGCAGCCTGAGCCCCCAACCCCCGCCATGAATCCTTGTGGATCCATGTACAGACAGATCAGAAGGGGTGGGATGTGGTAGAGGGTCCAGACTTGCCCTTCAAAAGGCTGACATTGAACTCTGGCTCTGTCAGCCCTGGGGATGTCACTGCACAGCCCCAGCCTCCATTTCCTCCCTGGCATATTCAAGCACGGGGCATTGCCTTGGCAGCAAGGCACACACCATGGGCTGATGGGGTGCCTGGCACACACCAGTAGACAGCCCCGCCATCCTGCAGAATTTTCTTGTTGTTCTGGTGACGCTGGGGGGCTCCTCTCAGCTCAGTGCTTGGGAGGTGCTCCCAGCAGGACTCAGAGGACCCTCTGGTACCAGGGATCAAACCAGGGGCTTCTGCATGCCAAGCCTGCGTGCCAACTGCTAGGGCCACCTCTCTGGCCTCGTCCACGGGGATTTGCACACTAGGCAGAAGTGGGGACCATCTGCATCTAGAATCCTGAGCTTCTCATGGGGGGGGAAGCGGTGGAGGGTGCTGGGTGGAGTTGCTTTCCTGGGGAGCCCCCGGCACGCTGGTGTGTTAATGAGGAATTGCTGCTTAATCACCGTTTGCCTCCGTAGCTGCACTTTCAAGTCGAGGAATCCCCTAGGCCTTCTGTAGCTACCGGCGAAGGCCAGGCCTGACCTACCTTTGCGCTAATAGCATCGCTCCTTTTATGGAGCCCTTTCATCCTGGCATCAGGCAGAGCTTAATCATCTGGGGCCTCCGCTGCTTAGCGGCCACATTATTAACCTCCATATTTTCTGCCTTAGGGGGAAGAACTCTGGCACCAGTAGGAGCTAAGGGTTGGCCTCAGGCTCTGCCACAAATAAAATTTGGAGTCCAGCCGCCAAATCATGCCCCCGCCCAGGCCTACAGGTGCCTCCTGAATGGTGCGAGGTGGTGAGTGGATTGTGCTTGGGACACAGAACATGGCTGCTGAGATGAGCCCAGGCAGAGGCTGAGGTAAGAGACCTCCTCGCTTACCCAGGGATCTCTCCTCTCTGCAGTAGATCTGGGCGATCCAGGTAAAATCCAGGGCGATCGGGGACCATGATCCTCTTGTGGGCTGTGTATTTCCCGTACCTGGAGCAGGGCTCAGCACACAACCCTGGGGTTCTTGAACAAACAGATAGAATGGACATCTTGCTCTGGGCTAACCCACTGAGAAAGAATCCGTGATGGGTTGTGGAGGATGAGACATTCTCTGAGGGCAGACAGAAGTGGAAAGAGCCTGCACACAGTGTGTCCAAAGGCAGGAGGGCTGCAAGTGGATTGAACGGAAGAGAAGTGTTGGGCTCAGATAGTGGGCAGGAGAGGATGAGGGACAGAATACATGGACGGCACTCTTGGCAAAGCCCACGTTCGTTCTTCAGCGTGACGTTGGCTTGAAAGGTGACACAGTTGGGCTTGAGTTTTAGTAGGACCTCCCAGAGCAGAGATGGGGTTGATGGCTTGGACCCCATGACAGATACCCAGGGTGGAGACGCTGTGGTCTTGAAATAGGGTGGAAAGGCAAGGGATTATGAAAAATAAACTGGTTGGAACTGGTTGTCTCCAACCTTTGTAGAACTTTAGTCTGTCCATGCAAGAGGGACTCCACGTTTGTCTTATCTCAACATCCTCTGTGACAACAGTTGCTTGGAACTACCTACCCTGAATTCTCTATTAAATCCATGCAGTCTTCTCCCTCCATCATTCATTAACTCATTCATTTATTCATTCCCGCTTAACAGATGCTGGGCTAAACACTCAATATTTGCAAAACTGAATGCCCCAACTGGAGTAGGAATCAGCAAGAAACATGACCTATTTCTATGTGGGAACTTGAGGGTGTTTCACCGAAAATTGTCACCCAAAGTGTGGACTGTATTTGGGGAAAGAATGGTACTATAACCCAGGCCTTGACAGAAACAGGATCCCTGCAGTGAAGGCATGAGGGGAGGGAGACACTTTAGAATGCAGAGACAATGTGTGGAACATTCTCCCGACAGCAGCTGTGGCCTTGGGTGCAGGGACACAGCCAAGCCGTGGTGACCTGGCAGGGAGGGTACTAGAGGGTAAAGAGCTTGTCAACACTCTCCTCCTTCCCTCTGATCTGCTGCCAGAGCAAGAGGGAACATTGAGTGAGCCCGTGTGGCTCAGCCTCCTGGCACAGAGCAGCATGTAGGGTGAGGAGTGGGTCTGGACAGCCAAACGGACACTCAGGCCACTTCCCGTTCAAATCCATCTTGTGGATTCTGTAAGTTATTCAATAGTCCCGAAACTAATTTCTACCTCGATTCGTTCAAGGTTGTTTGTGATCAAGAAGTTTGACTGTTCTGAAAAACTTACATATCCACCTTTCTACCTACCCACTCCTTCGTCTACCCAACTACCCATTCATTCATGCACATATTCACCTGTAGACTCTTCAGTCCATCTATCCACCCATTTATCCATCAACCCACTTATCCAATCATCTACCCATCTATATCATTCATTCATGTATCCTCTCATCCATCTACTTTTCAAAAAATCCATCCATCCATCCATCCATCCATCCATCCATCCATCCATCCATCCATCCACCCATCCATCTGTTCACCCATTCACCTATCCACTTCTCTTTCCATTAATCCATTCATTCAACCATCTCTCCATCTAGCAGTCATTCACTAATCCTCTCCATATTTATTCATCCATCCATCCATCCATCCATCCATCCATCCGCCATTCAAACCTTTACTCACCTCCAGTGGGTTTATACCATACAGAAAACTTTTAATTGCTTTTTGCCCAACTATGTTCTCCCCCTGATCTTCAGATTTCTTTCTTGTCACTCATACTTGTCAGTCACACCAGCCTTGGAGCTCCATTCTCTGCCTTGACAGTTCTCATGCAGGCTCCCTCTCCCTTATGCAGTCGCCCTCGACTCCTCCCGCGCTCTCTTCTCCCTCCCACCTTCCCTCCAAGTTTTCACTCAAATGGCAACTCTGTCCCCTCACATCAAATAGTAACTCAGCCCAGACCCTATCCCCCATCCCCCTCTCCGTTGTCCACACTGTCCTTAGCACTTGCCCCATCTCATAGACCCTTGTGAGGGCTCATCTTTCTAGTTTATTGTGTGTCTCCCCTCTTTTGACCTCGTCGGTGGGAAATTCACTTTCAGAGGAAGGGAATATTTTGGTCCTCCTTGTGCCCAGCAGAATCCTTGGCGCAGAAAAGGTGTGTGATAAGTATTTGCTAGAGATGTCTGTGGGGGCTGGAGCAATAGCACAGCCAGTAGGGTGTTTGCCTTGCACGCGGCCGATCCGGGTTCGATTCCCAGCATCCCATATGGTCCCCTGAGCTCCGCCAGGAATAATTCCTGAGTGCAGAGTGAGGAGTAACCCCTGTGCATCGCCGGGTGTGACCCAAAACGCAAAAAAAGAAAAAAAAAGAGAGATGTCTGTGGAGAAGGAAGCTGCCCAGAAGAGGCATCTGAGTTTCACCCCAGCCCTTTCCATGTGAGTGACTCCAAAAGCATCTGCCCACGGTGCTGCGGGGCTGAAACTCCAGTAAGAGTTAATCAGCTGCGGGCCTCAGGGCAGGCCCCGTACCTGCCGTGTCAGCTGGGGACTTGGCACTTAGGGCAATTCTTGCTTTGCTCTGGGAAAACCTGAGGGCAAATCGAGGGAAAGGTGAGCACTTTGCACATTTAATCTTCAAAGCACTAAACAAACACATTGTTTATTAACTAATTAATTGCCCTGGCTCTCTGGGAAGTGAATTTTATTGTCTCTGCGCTGGCAACTGGGAAATGAGTATGTGGAAGAGTTCCTTCATTCTCCCAGGATGAATCAATCGAGAGAGCCGTGGAGGGCCATGTTGGCACCTGCACCCTCTGAGTTTCTGGTCATCCAGTTCTTGTTGGTGGGTGGGATCAGGGCGTGGGGGGTAGGCATGGGAGGACTGACTGGGAGCATGATTTCCTTCCATCAGCAGAGGATTCCGGGAGGAGGGGGTTTGTGGGACAGCACAGAGGGGAAGTCTGGGTGGCGTCATCTTTCTTCTGGTGTTTCAGGTCAAAGGTGAGACTTGGGGTGAGCCTTATGAAGTCAGAGGAAACGACCTCATTTCCAATGTGGGTCATGGCAAAGCAGGAAGTAGACGAGGGGTTGAGTTTTTGCTCTGTGTAGCTAATCCGGGTCCAGGACTCCTAGTGCCAACTCCACACCTGGCGCCTGTCTTCCTGACTTTTCTCATTCCATTTGGAGAAAGGCTTTTGAGCCACTTTCTTGCTCTAATATTGGTGGAAATTTCTGGGACTTCGTTTTTATAATTCAGTGACCATGGATCCTTCTAGGTTTTGGCATGGAAGTTTTAGGTTCTGCCACTGACGTACCATGTGTCATTTTGGGTCTTGGTTCTTTTGTTTAGGGAATAAATAACAAGAGTCCAAGCACTCATATAGTGAGAAAACAAATGGTCTCAGAACTTCTTTTATTTTTTAAT
Source organism: Sorex fumeus (assembly GCF_029834395.1). Classification (NCBI taxonomy): domain Eukaryota; kingdom Metazoa; phylum Chordata; class Mammalia; order Eulipotyphla; family Soricidae; genus Sorex; species Sorex fumeus. The sequence continues at coordinate 425,972 of NW_026606308.1, read as the reverse complement.
TATCGAATCACCATGAGATGCAGTTACAAAGCTTTCATGTTTGAGGTTCAGTCATACACCCAACCCTCCCCCAGTGCACATTTTTCACCACCAATCTCCCCAGTATCCCCCCTTCCCAACCCTCCCCCTGCCTCTATGGCAGATAGTTTCCCCCATACTCTCTCTCTACTTTTGGGAGTTACGGTTTGCAATACATATCCTGGAAAGCCATCACGTTTGGTCCGTTATCTACTTTCAGCACACATGTCCCATCCCGAACGATCCCTCCAACCATCATTGACTCAGTGATCCCTTCTCTATCCCAGCTGCCTTCTCCCTCAGCTCATGAGGCAGGCTTCCAACCATGGAGTAATCTTCCTGGCCTTTGTATCTACTGTCTTTGGGTGTTAGTGTCATATTATGTTATTTTATATTTCACAAATGAGCACATAATTCTATGTCTGTCCCTCTCTTTCTGACTCAGCATGATACTCTCCATGTCCATCCACTTATAAGCAAATTTCATGACTTCATCTTTCCTGACAGCTGCATAGTATTCCAATGTGTCGATGTCAGTACTCCATTTTGACCTTCACAGGTCTATGATTTAAGAATTACATTCCCACCCTCCCTCGGTTTTACAGAGGAGGAAAGCAGCATAGGGATCCATCTCAGAGCTGGTTTAGAAGGTGCCAGAGGTCGTGCTGAAATTCGGCCAGTGTAGTGGCTGGGTCTGGGCTCTCATGGTTATTTCGTGGAAGGGGTGGACTTGAGGCTGGTATGAGAAAGAACTTGGTTGCAGAAGTCGGTTGCTGTGTAATTTATATTAAAGTAACTCCCTCTTCCTTAGCAGGACAAAAACTCATGAACCAAAACTATGTCTAAGAATCAGGAAGCAGCAATGCAGAGATGATTCGTGGGTCTATGATGGGAGGAAGGAGAAACAGCCCCAGACACCTTCCAGGCTCACCTTCTAGACTTTTCCTAAAGAAAGGGGTGGCTTATTTATTTATTTTTTAAAAACATATTTTTTAGCCACCAGGATGCATAATTTTACCAGGCAGCCAATGGTAGGGTTTCCATGCATATAGCATTCCAACACCACGCCCACCGCCAGAGCATCTGCTTCCCTCCACTATTGTCTCAGGGTCCCCCACCCAACCTCCCACTTCATCACCCCCCCTCCCCATGTAAAGACATGGGTTATGCAAGTCATGGGATGGAAAGAGGGGAGCAGAGGACGACCAGCTGGCTGGGCTGTGGGTTGGAAATGGGTGGGTGAGGAGCTTCCAAAAGCGACTGGGTCCTTGGGGCCAGAGCGATAGCACAGCCTGTAGGGAGTTTGTTTGCTTTACTCGCTCCGACCCGGGTTCGATCCCCGGCATCCCATAGGGTCCCCTGAGCACCGCCAGAGTAATTCCTGAATAGAGAGTCAGGAGTAACCCCCGAGCATCGCCGAGTGTGACCCTCCCCACCAAAAAGAACTGGGTCCTGAGAGCATGTTGTGGAGAGGAGGGAACCCCAGGGATATGAACCCCCACATACACATGCTCGAACTATTTGCTGACTCTCAAAGCGTGGAATCGGGGACCAGACTCGGGAGCCGAGGAGCTGAAGATGGGAGCGAAGAGACTTTGGGAAGACGGATTCGGGGTGAGGCAAAGAGATGTCGAGAACAGTTGAATGAGGACTCAGAGGGACCCATTTCCTCCGGCTGCTGGAGTTTCTGGGGCCGCTGGGGTTGTGCCGTGCTGAGACGGCTTGTCGCTGGTGTCCCTCAGGGGACACGTGGGGCGGGTCCAGCAGTAGACACTGTGTCCATGCTTCTCTCGTCCAGGAGCCCCGGAGCAGTCTCTGGGCCCAGGTGAGGCTTCTTCAGCTGAGTGTTGCTTGATGGCCCGAGAGAGTTTTGTTCGCCCCACACCCCGTCTCGAAAATTCCCATTTCAACTGCTCGCGTGGTGGCGACTTGCAAGGTCATCTTTCACCTTCCGGGTAAACTATTGACCAGAGAGATCGAAGACGCCAAGTGGAGGCCGCCTGAGTTTCCCTAAGGACCTGACAAGCTGTTGGCAAACAGAGTTTGGTGACTCCCCGTGAGGGCTGAGACTGCGCCCACGGTATCTGCTTACTTAGAATTGTCAAGAGGAGCCGGGGTGGCCCGGGGTCAAACCCTCATCCTGCTAATGGCCGTGTGGGAAAGGCAGCTGACCGAGCCCTGCCAATTTCTCCTTCTCCGTGGCACTGACCTCAGGAGGTCCACCATGAGAAGTCACCCACCCTCTGCATCATGCCAGCTGGCCGTTAGTCCTTGCTAACTAACGCTTAGGGGACCGGGAGTCCCTGCTCCTGGATGGGAACGTCTCCCCTCCCCTCCCCTCCTCTCCTCTCCCTTCCTCTCCTCTCCCCTCCCCTCCCCTTCCCTCCCCTCTCCCCCTTCCCCCCTTCCCCTTCCCTCCCCTCTCTCCTCCCCTCCTCTCCCCTCTCCCCTCCCCTCCCCTTCCTTCCCCTCCCCTCCTCTCCCCTCCCCTCCCCCTCCCTTCCTCTCCACTCCCCTCCCCTCCTCTCCCCTTTCCTCCCCTCCTCTCCCCTTCCCTCCCCTCTCTCCTCCCCTCCCTTCTCCCCTCTCTCTTCCCTCCTCTCCTCCTCTCCCCTCTCCCCCTTCCCTCCCCTTCCCCCTCCCCTTCCCTCCGCTCCCCTCCCTTCCTCTCCCCTCCTCTCTCCTCCCCTCCCCTCCCCTCCTCTCCCTTCCTCTCCACTCCCCTCCCCTCCTCTCCCCTTTCCTCCCCTCCTCTCCCCTTCCCTCCCCTCTCCCCCTTCCCTCCCTTCCCCTCCCCTCCCCTCCCCTCTCCTCCCCTCCCTTCCCCTCCTCTCCCCTCCGCTCCCCTCCTCTCCTCTCCCTTCCTCTCCACTCCCCTCCCCTCCTCTCCCCTTCCCTCCCCTCTCTCCTCCCCTCCCTTCTCCCCTCTCTCTTCTCTCCTCTCCCCTTCCCTCCCCTCTCCCCCTTCCCTCCCCTTCCCCCTCCCCTTCCCTCCTCTCCCCTCCCTTCCCCTCCTCTCCCCTCTGCTCCCCTCCTCTCCTCTCCCTTCCTCTCCACTCCCCTCCCCTCCTCTCCCCTTCCCTCCCCTCTCTCCTCCCCTCCCTTCTCCCCTCTCTCTTCTCTCCTCTCCCCTTCCCTCCCCTCTCCCCCTTCCCTCCCCTTCCCCCTCCCCTTCCCTCCTCTCCCCTCCCTTCCCCTCCTCTCCACTCCCCTCCCCTCCTCTCCCCTTTCCTCCCCTCCTCTCCCCTTCCCTCCCCTCTCCCCCTTCCCTCCCTTCCTCCTCCCCTCCCCTCCCTTCCCCTCCCCTCCCCTCCCCTCTCCTCCCCTCTCCTTCCCTCCCTTCCCCTCCTCTCCCCTCCCTTCCCCTCCTCTCCTCTCCCTTCCTCTCTACTCCCCTCCCCTCCCCTCTCTCCTCCCCTCCCTTCTCCCCTCTCTCTTCTCTCCTCTCCTCCTC
>NW_026606308.1:337500-420000 GCF_029834395.1 Sorex fumeus | reverse complement strand
GGGAGTGACACACCCCTGGCCATGCCAGGGATCATAGTCAGCAGAGCCGGAACATTCTATACACATGTTGGACTCCAGGGATTTGAACTTAAGACCAGATGCTTAGAAGGCACGTGCTCTGAGTCACCGCAGCTTTGTCTCTGGGCTTCCTTTCTTTCCCCTTCCTTCCCATTTCCCCTCAAGGAACAGGGTGTGTGGGAGGCATTGCACTATCCTACTCGGAGCTGAAGACATGCAGGACACCCTAAGAGGCTACAGGGGAGACTGGATCTGGGCCAAGGGCCTGATCTAAAAGCCTGTGCGTCTGCCCTTGGGGCTCCAGGCCTGCCTGACTCAGGGATCCCAATGCTCTTGCTTTGCATTTAAGTCCTTGGATGCTCCCTTCCCATTTGGACTGCTCTGGGTGCAGGGTACCATGGGAATGGTGAACTTTAAGTTCTCTGTTTTAAAGGCCGTTCTGGGTGCAAAAGTCACACCCACCAAGACATCAGAGACTGTGGGCTGGAGGTTCTATGGAGTCTTGAGAAGGGGGACACCCGCCACTCCCATTTCCTTCATGATTTCATCATGCAGAATGGGGTGTCACCCTCTCCTTCCCATCACTGCTTTCATCTGCTGAGGGACTGGGTGGAAATACGAAACAGCCACCTGTTTAAGAATTGGTTAGGGACTGGAGCGGTACTACAGCAGGTAGGGTGCTTGTCTTGCATGCAGCCAACCCGGGTTCTATCCCCAGTATCCTATAGGGTCCCTCGAGCACCATCAGGAGTAATTCCTGAGTGCAGAGCCAGGAGTAATCCCTGAGCATCGCCAGAGGTGACCCAAAAAGCCAAATAAATAAATAAAGAATTGGTTAAAGATCTGTGAATTGCTTTAGTCTCGGAACACACGTTTCTCTTTGCAACATGCACTTCAAGTGTTTTTTCAAAGTTAAAGATGAGTTAAGACTAAAGAGATGGAAGCGGTTCCTCCTGCCTCCCTGGCACCAGCCACCCCATCCCAAAGCGTGCATGCGTGTGTGCGTGTCTTCTTAGAAGGGGTCGTGATGGGGTCTGGTGTGGAGTGGGGAGTGCCTTTGAGCCTTTGAGCTCTTCTCTGACACCCATTGTTGGAGTGTCCATCCCCAGTTGGTGTCAAGGACATTGACAGAACGGAGCAATCATCAGCGACAACTCTGCCCGCCCCTCCTCCCCGCCAGGAGACGTGCCCTGTCCTGGGGACAGCTGGAAGAATGTCTGTCTCTTGGCTGGACTGTCCTCTGCTTTCCCAGGAGTCGGGACAGCTGAAGCGGGGAGGCACTCCAGGCAGGCCTTTGATCTCTAGTCCCGTCATCTTGATCGGTCTCCCAGGCAACCCCTAGATCCCATAGGGTGGAGAATACAGCCATTGTTCCCTTCCACCCCCCCCCATCTCATTCCACCTTAATTACCTGCGCCTCTGGTTCTGGTTCCCTCCCAGGCTCCTGGCACCGAGGGGCTGAGAGAAGGGCCTGGAGATAAAGCTGTGACCGCTTCACCTCCTCCTCCTCTTCTTCCTTTTACTCCGCTTCACTCTGTCCCCTTCACTTCCCACCTGTCCGCCTTGGCCCACAGTCCTCCCATTGCTCTTCGTGCTTGAGTTCATGTTGGGTCCCTGCTCAGGAACTGAGGCTGGTGAAGCCTGGGATGGGGAGGGATCTCTGTGTGCTCAAGACCCTCAGTTTCCCCGTCAGTGTTATGGGGAGAAACATGACTGGGACTGAAATGAAGCCCCTTCCCAGGAGCACTGTCCTTGTGATGGGCGGGGGGGGGGGGTGTCGGACAGTCTCCCAGATTTGATTATGGGGGTTGACCTCTCAGCACTGGGTGAACTGATCATTACTTGTCAGTCTTGGTCAATCAATCAATCAATCAATCAATCAGTGACCTATTCTCCATCTCCTCATTGTGTGGGATCTAACTTATCAGTTATCCATCATTAGCTATCAATGAATCTATCATCTATTACCCACCACCTGTTATCTACTTGATCCTTACTTAAATCCACTCAATCTGTTGGCTATGGTATCTCCCTTCTTATAAATTGAACTATATTTCGCCTGTTATCTGTCTCTTCGTTGTCTGTTATCTATTCATTTATGTGTTGGTCATCTAGTCAGAATCCGTTGACCTCCGACCTCCCACTCTTCCCCCCTCTGTTGCCTGTGTCCTGCCCCGTGGGGGTCTGTTCATTGGCTGTCTGTCTTCACCAGCCCTACCCCCACATGCCCATCTCCAGCCTCTCTCTGCAGAGACTTGGGGATCCTAGGCGTGGGGAGGGACATGGGAAGGATGTGTCCACTTCACCCCCAGTCATGGTCCTGTGCAGGCCTCCTGTTGTCCAAGTTCCAGTGGTAGAGACAGCCCAAATCCCTGATGAGCCTTCATTTTCTCTTTCTTTTATTTTTTTTTCTTTTTGGGTCACACTCGGTGATGCTCAGGGGTTACTCCTGGCTCTGCACTCAGGAATTACTCCCAGCAGTGCTCGGGGGACCCTGTAGGATGCCTGAGATTGAACTCAGGTCTGCCGCATTCAAGGCAAATACCCTAACCACTGTGCTATGACTCCGGCTCCCTTTTCTCTGCTTCAAAAGAGACCTAGGTGCAAGACTGTCCCTTTAATTCTTTTCTTTTTTTTTGACATTTTGGGGATCACACCTGGTGCTCCTCAAAGGTCACTCCTGGCTTTGCACTCAGGAATTACTCCTGGCGGTACTCGGGGACCTTATGGGATGCTGGGTATTGAACCTGTGTCAGCCACATACAAGGCAAATGTCCTCCCCGCTGTGCTATCGCTCCAGGTCCCTGTGTCCCTTTAATTGTTATGAATTAGAGCAGGAATGCAGAGACAAGTTGTGTGGAGATGATAGGGACAGGTGGGGACTATGGCGGAACCTGTCTCCAGGGACCCCCCCACCCCCCAGCTGCCGAAATGGGGAGGAACAAAGGCAGAGGGGAGTCAGAACTCCCTGGCTTTTGCAAAGAACCAAAAACTTTATTTTTTTATTTGAAAGTTTCTGATTTTCAAATGTTGACAAGTGATTCAAAGGAAACAAAAATATTGTTGAAGCCAACCCTTTGGGAGCAAAACAGCTCAGGGTTATCTGGCCAGCTGGGTTCTGGGGCTGAGTTAATGTTGTGGCCCCAATGCTATTGCTCCCTTGGCCCTGAGCAGAGGCCTGAGCAGGGAAAGCCCAGAGAAAGCACCCTTGGCTCGGGACACTGTTGGCATCTCACACCAGAGCTAGGCCCAGAAGGATGGGTGGGCAGTGATGGGGACATTCTCTTTGTAGGAGATGGACATTGACAGAAAACGAGATGGATTTTACAGAAGTCAGAACAGAACCCTAATTTTGTGGGCATGTTCCAGAAGAGTTTTTTATTTGGAGGATTTTTAAGGTGTGGATGGGGAGGGGGGGGGGGGAGAGAGAGAGAGAGAGAGAGAGAGAGAGAGAGAGAGAGAGAGAGAGGTACTCAAGAGAGAACACGGGCTTCTCCAAGGGCGGAGAGAGCCCCTACACACATCCTAGCATTAGACACGAAAGCATGAAAGTCCACATCTCAAGAGGGGAGATGCGGGCGACACATGTGCTCAGTTCACGTGTGCTCGGCCACGTGGGCGCAAGCAGCACATGAGCTCAGGCAGCATATGCGCCCAGAAGAGTTTTTGTCTGCATCGAATGACTACCTTTTTCTTTGCAGTGTGTGTGTGTGTGTGTGTGTGTGTATGTGTGTGTGTGTGTGTGTGTGAAATTGGAGGGTGACCCCCCGCCCCGCTCCCCAAAGTGGAGGCCAGAGAAAACTCAGCTCTGCTCTTGGATCTTCTTGCAGAACCGCTTCTGCTCACATTCCGGCATCATCTGCAGGCGTCGGCCGGAGGCTGTCCGTGACTTGCTTCAGCAGCGGGGTGGGCGCAAGCTCTCCCGCTTCCTCTTCTGAGGGAAAGAGACCCCCTCCTCGGAGCCGGGCCGCTGCGCAGCCCCGCGTGGCTGCCGCGCCCCGCACGCACATCTGCTAGACACATTGTACCGTGTACTCTGGTTGTTCAACAATGAGCAGAATTATTTCCTCTCATTACTCCCCATGTCGCTTCCAAACCACACTCAGAAGAATGAAACCACTGATGGGGGCCCGGCCAATCAGGAGCAACCCCCAGCCCGACCGTGCAGTCGAGCATTGGGGGGTGGGCTGGAGGGGGTGGTGGGGGGGTGGGAGGGAACAGAGCCAGGGCTGTGATGGATCACTCGGGCTCTCCCTGTGCCTTGTGCGTGTTCTCTGGGCGTGTTTCCCTGGGTCGGGCCGTCCCCGCGTCTGTGTGTCTGTCTGGTGTCCGTCTGTCTGTCTGACAGTCTGTCTGGCCCATTTGTGAGCTCGGTACCTTTTGCGTTGTGTTCTTGGTTGTGTTCTTGTTTGGGGGCCACTCTGAGTGGTGCTCAGGGGACACGTCTGGTTCCTGGTGCTGTGCTGAGGGTGTGGGTCACTCTGGGTAGTACAGGGGGGACCAGGCATTGTTGGGGATCAAACCACTCAGAAGTGAAGCATGAGCTCAGCCCTCAGACCATCTCCCCAACACTCAGTTCTGTTCTATTTCATTTTAGATATGTAGATAGCACAGCGGTAGGGCGTTTGCCTTACAAGCGGCCAACATGGCCGATCCGACTTCGATTCCTCCACCCCTCTCGGAGAGCCCGGCAAGCTACCGAGAGTATCTCGCCCGCACTGAAGAGCCTGACAAGCTACCCGTGATGTATTCGATATGCCAAACACAGTAACAACAAGTCTCATGATGGAGACGTTACTGGGCCCACTCGAGCAAATCGATGAACAACGGGAGGACCGTGACCGTGACCATTCAGATGTTTCCTTCTGTTGCTGTTCTGGGGAAGTGTGTGTGTGTGTGTGTGTGTGTGTGTGTGTGTAGTTGAGGTGCATATGTTGAGTATATGTATGTGTTGGTCTACATGTTTGTGTATGTTAGTATGTGTTGGGGTGTGTTGCCATGTGTATGTTTTGGTGTGTGTGTGTTGGGGTGTACTTTTGGGGGTGTCTCTGTGTGTTTGGTGTGTGTATTGGTATGTGTGTTTTGGGCTCTAGGTGTGTGCTGGTGTGTGAGTTTTGGAGTATGTGTTGGGATCGGTGTGTGTGTTTGGTGTGTGTATATGGGTATGTGTGTTTTGGGTTCTCAGTGTGTGCTGGTGTGTGTTTTCGGGTGTGTGTTGGGATTAGTGTGCATGTTTTGGTTTCTGTGCTGGTGTATGTGTGTGTGTGTGTATGTTGAGGTGCATATGTTGAATATGTGTATGCGTTGGTCTTCGCGTTTGTGTATGTTGGTATGTGTTGGGGTGTGTTGCTGTGTGTATGTTTTGGGGTGTGTGTGTTGGGGTGTAATTTTGGGGGTGTCTGTGTGTGTTTGGGTGTGTTTTGGGCTCTAGGTGTGTACTGGTGTGTGAGTTTTGGGGTGTGCGTTGGAATTAGTGTGCATGTTTTGGTTTCTGTGCTGGTGTGTGTGTGTGTGTGTGTGTGTGTGTGTGCGCACGCGCATCCATAGGGCAGGCACCCGTCAATTCCCTTCTGCGTTGAAGCCCCTCAGGAGGGAGCTGAGGTATGTTTTAGCACCACGGATCCATGGAGGCTTGTGCTCCCGCCTTGGATGCAGCCGCCTCTCCAGTGCCGTGTCCCTGAGGTCTGTGTGGTGAAGCCCATTTACCAGAGGAGAAGCGAGACTCGTAGGCTCTCAGCTGCCAACACAGGAACGCGGCTGTCTCAAAACCCACGTGGAGAGACACAGGTGCCCCTGCCCCAGCCTTGCTGGAAGCCACAGAGAAATGAACAGCAACTGGGGGCAGCAGCTGGGAAGTGAGTGTCTTGGGCAGGGTGGCGGTTGGCTTCAGGGCTGTGGTGTGAAAGGGCCGAAGAGATAGTACAGGGGTTAGCGCACTTGCCTGGCATATAGCCAGCCATCTCTGAGCATTCTTTCCAATGCCCAGTTCTAAGCCTCTGTGGCACTAAGGGGTTGGTTTCATTCTGGACAAATCAACAGCGATGCCTAGGACCCTGCTGGTTCTCCGAGGTCGAACCACTCAGGAATCCCTCTGTCAACTTCCATCTCCCCCGGAAGCTCATCCGTTCCTTCTTTGTGACTTAACTCACGGCTTGGTATAGCCCGTTGGCGAGACACTTGCGGATGGAGAGTTGAGGAAGGTAGTTCTGATCTGGATTCTCACAGGGGACCCTCGACTCCCTTGCTGGGCAAGGAGCTGGGACCTACCTCTCTGGGCCTCTCTTCTCCCAGCTGTAAAATGCGGTTATGATGAGAGCCCCTCCCTGGGCAGTGGGTCAGGACCCTCCAGAAAACACCATAACCACGGAAGTTTCTGAAAGAATTAGCCGTGGATGTTTGCTGAAGGCTGGTTAAGTATCAACCCCGGGGGGCTGTGGGTGGCGTGTGGAAAAAAGGACAGATGTTTCTGCTGTGGCAGAGAGGACCCTTAGCCTGTCTCCCCACTCGAGGGGCACCCCTCAGCTCCGTTTTTCCATGAGGTCCCATTTGGAAGAGCTCCAAGGCTGGGTGAGGGGTGGGCCTTGAAGTTATCTGAACCTTCGTTTCCCAAGCTGACACATGCTATTGATAGCTAATACTGCCTTATTTATGACTCGCTGATTGCCCGCAGTCTGTTCAGGAGATAAAGAAGATCAGGCCCCCGCCCCCCTCCCGAACCCCTGGGGTCTGTGATTGAAGTTCATGACTCAGAGTGTGTTAGCGGATGGAGAATTGGGTTGTCCGCAGTCCGTCGTCCCGAAGCTCATTTATTTCCTTCCCTGAAAGAAGATGGTTAAGGGAGAGGCTGAGCTTGGATCTCGGTGGAGAGTTTTTGGATGGAGAAAAAGAAATGAACAGCAGATGCGCGCAAAAAAGCGCAGGAAGACAGGCTCCCTCCTGAGCGCGGAATCACAGAGGACTCGTGACGCGAGGAGGCTTTGCTTTCTCGTTCCACACACGCCTCCGGCTTTCCACTGAACGGAGGCACGTTCTGGAAACTGGGGTTCTCCTGCCATGGCGCCTCTCAGGAGGACGTTCGAGTGTGGGGCTGGTGCAGCGGGTCCTTCTTCTGAAAGCTCTTGGGGATGTCATCGGAAGAGACACTATGTTACTATCGTTTTCCTCAGGGCTGGAGACAGATTCCCATGAGCCCAGGAAAGGAAGGTTCTAGATGTTTGCTGACGAGGAGCTTAGTTGGTAGCAGCTGGTCAACTCTGTCCAAAGTGGCACAGAGATATAGGGCTGGGGCTCTCAGAGGAGTGTCTAAAGTGGGGTCTCCCTTCTCAAGCCTATCTGGGTCCCTAACCCGGAGAGGAAGACAGGCGTCCCCTGGGTCTCTTCCTCCTGGTCTCCTCCTGTTCATAAATTCTACATTCTTGATAGTTTCTTCCTTCCTTCCTTCCTTCCTTCCTTCCTTCCTTCCTTCCTTCCTTCCTTTCTTCCTTCCTTCCCTTCTGTTCTTCCTTCTTTCCTTTCTGCTTTTTGGGTCACACCCGATGATGCCCCAGGGTTACTCTTGGCTCTGCACTCAGGAATTACTCCTGGCACTACTCAAGGGACCATATCGGATAATGGGGATCGAACTCGGATTGGCCGCGTGCAAGGCAAATGCCCTCCCCGCTGTGCTATCACTCCGGCTCCTCTTGATGGTTCCTTAATATCTAGTTTATATATTCTACATTCTAGATAGTTCCTTAAACCCTGCATACCAGCCCTACTTTCAGGTCCTTTTATTAAAAAAAAAACAATAGAAACATATTTCCCAAGTGACTTTTTTCTTTCTGTCTGTTAGATTCTGGTTTTACTTTTATTTCTAAATTTTTTTGTTTTGTTTTGGGGCCACACCTGTTGGTGCTCAGGGGACCCTATGTGGTGCTGGAGATTGAACCGGGGTCTGCCATGTGCAAGCCGAGCACTTTACTGGCTCTGCTATTTCTCTGGCCCTAATGCTGGCCTTATCATTCCCTCCCTCATTTCCTCGTTCATTCATTCATCATCAGTACTTATGCCATACTAAGTATACTGAAGGACATGTGAGCCAAACCAGCACCCAGAAACACTACAGCACGTGTCCTACCTCTAGGTGCTCCCTCTCTGCCTCGACCACACGCACACTCCCAACTTCCTCCTGACACACTGGGAGTTCCTCGACTCTGTCATATACATGAGATGGGATCATCCACTTGGTGCTGTTGATTCTGCCAAGAGAACACGCACAATCATGATGGTAGGAAACACCATTGCAACAAGGCAAATCTGGGATTCGAGCTTGCAGAAATCTGGCACCGGAGACATTGAATAGGTGTTGAAAATCTCACCCAGATCCCCACACCACCGACTTCTATGTCCTTCCGCACTTCTGTGAGTCTGGAACCAGCCAAGCTTCACTCACGTGCTGTGACAACTTCTGGCGCCAGACACTTTCCCTTCCACCTGGTCCCCGGAATTCACCCTCAGCCCTTGGGATATCACCTCCACCAGCAAACAGCTGGATTTCCAAAGTGCCGTATTGTTTATAGTATTCGTGCCTTTCACCATCTTAATACAGGTCAGCCTGTGTTTCCACTTTGTATTAGTTCCCTGTGTTTTGTTCTTGTGCGGTACTGGGGATGGATCCAGGGCCTCACACATGCAGTGTCCATGTGGCTCCATCCAGACATTACTTCCTTTTTTTTTTGGTCAATGAGTCAAGAACTACATTTTTTGCATGTTCCCCTCCTGCCCCGCCCTCCCCCCTTCACCCCTACCCGCTCGAGGCTCTGTTGAGGGATTTTTATGCATGGCTGTGATGTCTAGGTAGGGCTGGGTCACGTGGGAGCAGAACAGACTGCTTTTTTCCTGCCTGGTTTATTTCTTTCATCGCCTCTCCTGTTTGAGAAATCCATCTATGTTACGGCACCATCACCGCCAGTGCTGCATTTGACAGTCTTGTATAAGTGCTATTTATTTGTCCACCCTACAGTGATAGGGCACTTGGATCATTTCCAGCCTGTGCTTAGTCCAAAGAGGGGAATGGATGCCCATGTCCAGGTCTTTCAGCATTTCCCTGGGGTATATATTTAGGGGGACCACAATGGCTCCCGAGATACGCCTTAGGCAGTTTCAGACACAGGCAAATAATTTTCCAAAGTGGTTAGACCAATGCAGCCTCTCACTGGGGTCTGGGATGTCCCAGGGGGTCCTTCTGAAGTACCCATTTATCTTGCCATATGTAAATGTGCAATGTATATATATATATGAAAAATGGGTCTTTGTCTTGGGTTCCTGGCATGGGGCCCCTGAAATCCTTGGGCTCTCTGGGGGTGAGGATTGTTTTGTATATTCATGAGGTGGTTGAGGACTAATTGAGGACCCCAAGTTTCATGACAACCAGAGTTTCCTTAGCTTTCTGCCGGCAGAATGTAATACTCATACTGTAAATATTTCTGGGCAGATAAATGAATAATTCACTATTGCTAAGCCAGATATGCCTAGTTGCCTTTGTAATCTTGTTTTGCTCTTATTTTCTGAGAATCCCATTTGGATGCGGACAGACATGCACCCATCAAAAACCTCTGTTTCTGGGTTTCCCTTGTAGTTATGCTTGTTCCTATGACTAAATTGAGACCATTCCTAGGGAAGTGGAGAGGTGTGTGATGCATTGAAAAGATGGATGAAGAAAGTTGACTCAGGTAATAAGAGTAATAAGTTTTGTTCTCTTCCTACTCATTTATTTCTGCACCTGCAGATCTGGAATGTTTATGTAATGGCTGGAGCATTGGCAGTTGCTTTAAGTGATGAGGTAGCTCAGAAATGGAGGGAAAAAAATTGGAGCCTGTCCCTGCTCTCCCAGCCTCCTCACCCTGATGGAATGATTGTCCTTGGTTAGCCAAGCCAAAAGTTCTTTTACAAGAGGCAAAAAAGTGAAATCTGTTTTTGTTTGTTTTTAGGCCACACTGGCGGTGCTAAGAGCTTACTCCAGTGTCTGTGCTCAGAGATTACTCCTAGCAGGCATCAGGACGCCAAATGGGATGCCAGAGGTTGACCCCAGGTTGGCCACCTACAAGGCAAGTGCCCTGCCCGTTGTACTATCTCTCTAGTCCCAAAAGCAAAATCTTGGATGGAACTGTTTAGGCACCTGTGATGGCCTTCAATCTACAGAACTTGGCATCTTATTCCCGTTGGTTTCTCTCTTCCCTCTTAGACTTTATCTTTCTGTTTTTCTTTCTTTTTGGGTCACACCTGGTGATGCACAGGGTTACTCCTGGCTCTGCGCTTAGGAATTACTCCTGGTGGTGCTTGGGGGGCCCTATGGGATGCTGGGAATCGAACTGAGGTCAGCTGTGTGCAAGGCAAATGCCCTACCTGCTGTGCTATCATCCCAGCCCCTAGACTTTATCTTTTTTTTTTTTTTGGCTTTTTGGGTCACATCCAGCGATGCTCAGGGGTTCCTCCTGGCTCTGCGCTCAGGAATTACTCCTGGTGGTGCTTGGGGGGCCCTATGGGATGCTGGGAATCGAACTGAGGTCAGCTGCGTGCAAGGCAAACTCCCTACCCACTGTACTACCACCCCAGCCCCTAGACTTTACCTTTTAAAGGACTAGCCAGCCTAATCCTTTTTTCCTTTTGGTGTTTCATATGTGGATTTCCAGCTTGATCCGATGCTGCATTGGACAGAGCTTCTGTATTATCCTGGACCTTTGCTCCACACGCCAAGCCCACTTCCCACTCCCCACCAGTACACCTTCATTTTTATTTCTGCTTAATCCTTATGCTTTTGAAAACTGAGTTTTGTCTCCTGCCACCCTCGATTTTTGAGAAATTAAGTGTTGCTAGCACTCAGGATGGGAACGAAACCCCTCCTGCCCCCAGCACCTTTGACCTTTATTTTTTCCATTTGTCTACTTGAAACTGATTATCTTCTATACGACATGCCACATATTATACTAAGCACAGCCACCAATGCTTCACATTCGAAGAGTCCAAATGGTGGCCATTTCTTGGCTTCAAAACCCAACAATCTCGCACCCATATCTCTGTCATCATTTTCGACTTCTCTCTCTGCCTATTTATTTACCTGGCTTGATATTGCCCACAGAGGGAGGTTTCTAGACAGAAAAGTTTGTTATCCAAAAAACCTCAATGAAATGACAAGGTGATTTAATGCACAGGTTGGCCAACCAGGTCCCTTGAGCCAGACCAACCCAAGGCCCACATTTTCTGGACAATGAAACGTGTTTTCTTTTGTTTGTTTAACTTCTCTCAATGGTTGGGAGGAAAAACAAAAATGAGAGACAAAAGAAGACTAATATTTGTGGCACATGAAACTGGGCTGTAATGCAAATGTTGGCCTCATGAATCAAGTTTGATTGGAACAGTCACACCCATTCATTTGGAATTTTTTTTTTTTGACTCTCTTTACATTCCAGGGGCAGAGAGAAGTAGCTGTAACTGAGACCAGAGAGGGCCGTCAAGCCTAAAATAACTTCTCTGACCTTTTTTTTTCTTGCTGGTTATGCAACCCCCCACTTTATTTTTTTTGGCATCAAATTCAGGGCGTCACTCCTGTAGAGCCTCTACCACTGGGCCACATTATCTGGCCCCTCATTGAAAAGAATCCTCTCCTCCCAGGCCCTAACTCAGTGGGAAAAAAATCACCACGTTGAGCAGAGCACAGACACTCAGTCACCTGATGGTTTTTGGTGAGGAGTTTTTCATTGTGAGTGACTCCCATCGATTGACTGATCACTTTCAGCTTCAAAGGTACTAAGAAATAATTCAGTGCTATTTTGTTCATGATTTTTTTTTTTGTTTGGCTTTTTTGGGTCACACCCGGCCATGCTCCAGGGCTCTTTCTGGCTCTGCACTCAGGAATTACTCCTGGCAGTGCTTGGGGGACCAGATGGGATGGCAAGGTTTGAACCCAGGTTGGCCGTGTGCAAGGCAAACACCCTCTCCGCTGGACTATCGCTCTGGCCCCTCATTGCGGTTTTGATCCCTAGAACCTTCACCTGGAATAATTTAGGAGATTCTTCCCCTGCCTTCCAACCCCCCCCACCCTGCCCTATTCTCCCCAGTCCCCAGTGTGAGACATCCTTTCATTGGTGAGGAGAATAAATGGGCCCGGGGAAACTCTAGGATTCACCCATTTTCTAAATTTCTTCCAGTGACTCAATTAGCCCAAGCAAATCTCGGTTAGGCATCGGTTCAACAACCAAAGGAATAGGTCATTTTTCTACTCCAGGCCTGGAGACCCGAGAAAAACCAGCCTCTGGTCACCCCCACTTCAAGGTTCCCTGGCCAGTACCTGAGGTCCGTGTTGCAAGCTCCCCAGGTATTTGCAATGTCAAAGTCCCCGATCAATCCAAAGGAACTCGGTGTTTTTTTTCCCTGCGATTGAAGTTGATTTGTTTTATATTTACCCTGTAAGGTCAGGGGAACCCACTTCTACCATCAATCTACCTGTTCTTTTCTCAGGCAGTTCCAACGCCCCCTCTAGGAGACAAAGACAAGGTCTTTATCTATCTTCTTGCATCCAATTTTATTCTTGTCTCTGAGCCGATCCTGACAAAAACTTTTCCAAGTAGATGGGACCCTTCATCATCGGATCTGGGTTAAGGCAAGCCTGCTGATTGCTCTAACTTATCATTATCTATCTATCTATCTATCTATCTAATGTTTTTTTTGGCTGTACCCAGCAGTATTCGGGCTGACTCCTGACTCTGTGCTCAGGGATCACCTATGGTGCTAAGGAGGTCCTATGCAGTGCCACCGATCAAACAATAAACACTTTATCCTCTGTACTATTGCTCTGTCCCAGATGTCACTGACTTTTATGATCTTTAAATTGTTATTATTTTGGTAATATTTTAAAATCACATTACCTAAATCACATTCCTCCCCCCCCCCCCCCCGCTCAAATCTGCTAAAATAATCAAATAGTTTCTACTCAGCTCAACAAATGAATTACAGTGGGTAGGGTGCTTGCCTGGTATGTGATCTGTATTCAGTCCCTGGCATCCATCTGGTCCCCTGAGCACCACTAGGAGTAATTCCTGAGTTCAGAGCCAGGAGTAATCCCTGAGCATAGCCGGTATGATCAACCAAAACAACTAAAATAAAAATTTAAATAAAAAACAAATTAAAGTCTGTGGGTCTATACCTGCAAGTGTCGAAGAAGAGTGAGCAGTGGAGGGTAAGTTACTGCAGGAAGAATGTGGCATGAGAATCATGTTCAAATTCACTGAAGGGGAGTTCTACCTTTGGGCTTAAAAAATTGCACAATGTATAGACTGATTTTTGGTGTCTAAGATGTAAAGATAGAGAAGATGATTGAGTAAAAGGGCCAGAGTTTCCTTTAAATCTTCATCCTATCTCTTCTTCTGCCCCTGAAAGTAACAACATCAACACTTTGGTGGATATCTTTGAGTGCCTGGTTGTGGATGAGCTTTTTTCTCTTGTGGATTGCTTTATATGTGGAGCCACAACAGACAGCACTTACAAGGACATGGCTGTCTGTCGCAAGCAGGATATTGGCAGGGTAGATTCCTGGACATGGAAACTCTGATTGAGGAATGTCTACCTGACATCATAAGAGGGAACTTCCAATTTACTTTCCAGAAACACGTCTTTTATTTAATGTATGAAATGCCCAACAGAATGCAATGATTTCCTTGAGTTTACAGCAATAGGTATGAAGTTTTCATTAAAAGGAAAATAAACTGTCTCTTAGATAAAGAAGGGTAACTTGCCACTGTTCTTATTTTAAACTTTGGGTAAACACCATAGTTTTCAAAGTTGTTCATAATAAGTTGCTGAAATTGTTTCGGGCATCTAATGTTTCAACACTAATTACCACCAGTGTAATATTCTCTCCACTATTCTCGGTTTCCCACCCACTCCCCAAACCTGCCCCCGTGGCAGGCACAAAGTAATTTATTTTATATTGCCTGTTACAACAAAATGGTAAGTGTTATCATTTAAAAAATAAGTTAGTAAAAGGAAATTTGTGAAAATTTCTGTATTTCACAATGGGGTTACTAAAGGCATCGCTTAAGGATTTACTGTTGCTAGTCGAACCTTCTGTATGATTGCTTTCACTTAGTAGCTTAATGGGTCTCAACTCCACTTTGCCATTGAACTTGTCGGGCTGTCAGTAGTATGGAATTTGGAGGTGTCATGTGGCCACTTATGTGACCACATACTGCAGGAGCTCCAGGATCTGTCAAACTGGGATGATTCTCGGTTACCTCCCTCCCAAGGGGAGGCCCAAAGTATTCAGCCCAAAGACCTGTGTACCCATAAGTTTCACTGCTACGATTGGTGTCTCTTCTGAGACTGGTCATGATGCTGCAAAGGTAGGCCATTGTTTCCATGACAGTGGCTGTGGGATATGAGTCTCATCAAAGGGCCAGCGAGATCACACAGGGGTAAGACCCCGGATTGATCCTCTGCACCACATATGATCCTCCAAGTACCCCCAGGAGTGATTCCTGAGCACAGAGCCAGGAGCAACATGACCAGGAGTGACACTGGAGCACTGGCAGGTGTCACACTCCTGCCCCTTCCACCAAATCAAGTTAAGTTTATTGAACTTTAATTGGTAGACAATACACTTTATACCTTTTAGGATGCGCTTGGAAGAATCTGGAATGTCATCATGCTTGTGTTCAAGATACAGAGCATTTTCTTCACCCAGGATGGGATTTATTATGGAGTCCTTTATGTCTGACTTCTTTCACTTAATACAGCAAGTGCTTTGGAAGTTGATGCTTTTGTGTATGACACGATTTGTTCTTTTTTGATGTTGCATGGTATTTCAGTGACTAGATAGGCCTCCTTTAGTTGAGCTGTTCCTCCATGGCTCCACCTTTGTTTGGGTTATTGCAATATTCTGAGCTATTATAAGACATTAGGTCATAAATATTCCGTTTTAAGTTTTTTGGTAAACACATTTTAATTTCTCCGTGGTCAGTTCTTGGGAATGGAATTTCTGGGGCCCATTGTCGGTGCATAGTTACTTTTTATAAAGCACGCAAACTGCTTTTCAAAGCAGCTGTGCAACATATCAGGCTTCACCTTTGTATGAATTTTTGAGGGCTGACATAACAGAACCACAGACAGGTTGGCTCAAAGAAGAGAAATGTGGACCAAGGAGGTGGATCAGCTGTAGAGTGTTTCCCATAGAAAGGAATGGAGGAGGAGAACAAGGAGGAGGAGTAAGATGGAGGAGGAGAAAATAATGATGAAGGAGAAGAAGGGGGAAAAGAAGGGAAAAATAAAGAAGAGGAATAAGATGGAGGAGGAGATGGAGATGATTTCCTGAGAGGCACACAACGCTGGGATCTTTGGAGGTCTCTCTCCATGGCTTGCATCTGGCTGCCTTCTTCTGCAAGAACTATGGTCCAGTCTTCACTTTGGGTATCTGCATTCCATTATGCTTTGTCTCAGGATGAAGGGGACTGAATGAAGGATCACCCTCAAGCATCTTCCTTCGTCTTTGAGACCCTCCTTCCAAGCACAGTCACATTCTGGGTTGCTGGGAGTTAGGATTTGTTGTATTTCGAGGGACACAATACAGCCCATAACACCCATAAACTAGGTACAAACACTTCTATTCCCCTACCCCTCTATATTCTTTCTCCCCATCACTACTGTCGGGTCTTTTCTAATCACCCTGGTTGAATGAAGAAACCCATTTTTGTTGGACTGTCCTCATCCACTTTTTGTCTTCTGAAGCAGAGGAGAAGCTCCCACTAAACGCAACCTTGATCCTAAGACAGTTGCTGGGGTCATCCTGGTATGTCCATATGCAGCCTGGCCTCCTCAGTGGCTGCTGCATTGTCCAGGATCCACAAGAGTGTGAAGGGAAGATGTTCGCCACTTCTTACACAATGACCTTTGTCTGACTGACGCTGTGAGTCTTCACACATTCTTGGAATTAAAGAGGAATTGTGAAAGCATCTGAGGTCAGATGCAACCCTGGCTTGGCAGAGGCCGAGGGTTTCAGCTTTCTCAAGATAATGCTACAGAGGGCAGCATGGCCAATGGGAGATTCTAGGACAATGGGATCATAAAACGAGGGGGAGATTTATGACATGAATGTGACACGCTTGTTGGAGGGATGGAGAATTGGGAGGGTAGCTTACAAATGTCTTGAATCGATTATGATCGAGGTTGCTTCACCCAACACAAATGCCATTTTGGATAAAATTAGACATTATCTGAAGACACTGGACTTCACCCAAGCAGAACAAACTGACAAATGACATAGTTTTTAATTAAAAAAACAAAACAAAACAAAACCAACAAACAACACCCTCAAAACACTCAAAACCTCCCTAGTGGTGAATTAGAGAGGCAGAGATGTGCATATGTATCTGTATCGCTTTGGGGGTGCAAGGTCTTTCCTGTTTGTGGAGATGTATCCATGCACCCGTTTTCACCCCCCACCCCTCCTTCCCATCCCCTCCACCCACTCCCAGAGCCAAGCCTTCACAAGCGACTCAGAGACACAGAGGACTAGTGTGATTGATTGGCCTGCCACGGAGGGCGCTTCCATGCTGGGTTGTGGGTGGGGTGGCCGGGAGGGGGCCAGCTAATAGAATGATTCAGCTGACAGCTCCTCCTTGATGAACAATCAGACACAAATGTCAATAACAATTAGATTGTCTGTCAGCTACAGTCACTTAGGGCTCTCGGAGCCTGTCCACAGGGTTTGCAGCGAAATCCTCAGCCCTGTGAACTCCAAATCAGGTTTGGCATGGGCAATGAATGAAAAGCCATCAGCCTAATAGTATTACCCGGCTGTTGGGTGGGGAGAAGGCAAAGGCTCCAGCTCGTTGCTTAGGCTCTCCTGTGTCGCAGGGCAGAGATGGCCAATAGGGGAAGGAGGGGATGGACAAGGCAAGTGAGAGGGGGGCTGTGGGGGCATCTTGAGGAACACACAGCCAGGGGTGGGGTGTGGGTGGGGCAGTCGTGCCTCCCAGCCTGGAGGTGATAGAGGGCAGAGCTTGGGTGTGCTGTTTCTAAGTTGCCGGGTCTTGGCCCAATACTGTTCATGCTTTAGTTCTCCATCTGTTAACAAGACTTCAAAGGGTATTTCTTAAGGCTACGCTACTCAGTGGCCAGCATTGTGAACTCTGTGTGTGTGTGTGTGTGTGTGTCTGTCTGTCTGTCTGTCTGACTGATCCTAGTTTGATTTCTGGCATTGCATATTGTACTCCGAGGCTCACTAGGAGTGATTTCTTTTACTATTTGTTTATTTATTTATTTATTTTATTGAATGAGATAGACCCTTACAAAGCTGTTCATACAGTGTTCCAACACCCATCCCTCCACCAGTGCACACTTCCCAGCACCATGTACCCAGGTTCCCTCCTATCACCTCCCACACCACTTGCCTCTATGGCAGGCATGCCCTTCTCTCTCTCTCTCTCTCTCTCTCTCTCTCTCTCTCTCTCTCTCTCTCCTCTTAGGCATTGTGGTTTGCAATACAGATACTGAAAGGTTATCAGGTATATCCTTTTACCTACTTTTAACACTCCGTTCCTGTCTAGCATGATCATTCCCAGCTATTATGGTCATTCTAGTCCCTTCTCTGTCTTACTTACCCTCAGACCCACCAGGACTAATTCCTGAGCATAGAATCAAAAGTAATAAGCCCTGAGCACCACAGGATGTGCTTCCACCCACACCAAAAGGGGGCTTTGTTTAGTAGTTGTAGGGTTGGGGAAGTTCTGTGGGCTATGTTGTGATTATCTGTTACTACACAGCAAAGAGCCCCAAAGCTCGATGGGTTGAAACAGGGAATTCATTGATCTGCAACATGGACTTCATGGGCCCCTGCTCTCAGTGACTCTGGGTGCTGGTGGGCGGTCAGTGGGGGCTGAGCTGGGTGCCCTAGGGGAGGCTCACACTTGCTGATTCAGATCTTTCAAGGGCAAGGCAAAAACGCTTCTCTCTCCTTCTCTGGAGGTTCACATGTGGCTGGTGTGAGAGTCAGTAGAGTCAAACCATTGCTTTCCTCTGGAGGAACCAAGATTCTTAGCATGAAAGATCAGTCTCTTTATTTTATTTTATTTTGGATGCTGAGCCACACCCAGTGGTACATAGGACTGAATTTTGTCTCTTCGCCTGGGGCTCACTCCTGGCAGTGCTTGGGCGACCGTGTGTCATGCAGAGATTGAACCTGGGTTGGCTGTTGCAAGGCAAATGCTTTCCTCTCTGTCCTATAGCTTCAGACTCCAACTGGTCCCTCGAGAGAGGGGCAGACTGAGGTTTTGGGGGAAGAAGGGACTTACCCCAAAGCACTGGTGGGTTAGAGGCAGCCATGCAAGTACCTGCGGCTGTGTGACCAATATGGGAGGGATGTCTTTGGGGGGAATTTGGTGGGGTGGGGAAAGTTTTGGAGGGGATGTCTTTACATGGGTAATTTTCAACTTTGATTTATTCATGTCCTTCGCTCCCTTTCATCCTTTGGCCACATTGAAGTAGCATCTGCAATTAATTCGCCTTCTATTTTTCTTTAAATGGACTCACTTTTCTTCCATAAATAAATGTGACCCCCTCCTAAGTCATAAAAAGTACAAAAGCAAGGGCATGTGGACCCCGTCCCACGTCTCTCCTCACTTGTATAGAAAACACAGACATCACTGCTCTGAGGAGGAGGAGGAGGTGGAGGAGGAAGAAGAGGAGGAGGAGGAGGAGGAGGAGTCTGAGTTGTATGTGTCACCCTCAACCCTCCTCAGCCCCCTGGAGGGGTCTGTGTACTGATGCCCAGAGCCATCTGTGGAATCTGGGGGGTCGTGGAAAACAGAAGGGGTGCTGTGCAGAAGAAAAGGCACATATCTCCTTTGGAAATAACTGAGGTGAAGACCATGTGGTGGGGCAGAAGGTGAACACAAGGTCATACAAAGACCCTCAAAGCTCTAGACAGCTGCCCACTGCACAGCTGTACAGCCAGTTCCAGCCTAGACTTTGACATGTGTTGTCTAGTAAAGTCCACCAGGAATCCCAGCTGGCGTTCCAGGAGCAAGGGGCATTGGTGTTCATCCAAGAGGCACCTGGGGGCTGAAACGATAGTATAGCGGGGAGGGTGTTTGCCTTGCACGCAGCCGACCTGGGTTCAATTCCCAGCATCCCATGTGGTTCCCTGAGCACCGCCAGGAGTAATTCCTGAATGCAGAGCCAGGAAGAACCCCTGAGCATCGCTAGGTGTGACCCAAAAAGAAAAAAAAAAGAAAAGAAAAAGAAAAGAAAGAGGCAACTGGGAATGGAAAAGCTGGATGGGAACCGTGGAATCTTGGTGCAATTAATCAAGCATCTGGGTACCCACTGGACAAATGCTCAGCTCTAAGAAACGGTGAAAACGTGCAGTTCTCTGCACTCCTCAAGGTGGAGGTAGAAGGTAAACTGAGGAGGGAGAGAGTTCCAGGGAGAAGAACCGTTCCTGAGTGTCATCACTCAGACACCGAGAGCAGAGAATGCCAGCACAGGAGGGAACAGTGGCAGAGAGAGTGAGTCTTTTTTTTTTTTTTGCGTGTTATAGCAGCCTTTATTTTATTTTATTTCTTTTTAATTGAACCACCGTGAGCTACATTTATAAAACTTCCATGTTTGAATTTCAGTCATGAAACAATGATGGAATACCCATCCCTCCACCAGTGCACATTTTTCACCACCAATGTCCCCAATAAGCTGGAGCGATAGCACAGCGGGTAGGGCATTCGCCTTACAAGCGGCCAACATGGCCGACCCGAGTTCGATTCCTCCGCCCCTCTCGGAGAGCCCGGCAAGCTACCGAGAGTATTCGATATGCCAGACACAGTAACAACAAAGTCTCCAATGGAGATGTTACTGGGCCCGCTCGAGCAAATCGACCATCAACGGGAGGGCCTTTACCTTTTACCTTTTTAATGTCCCCAATAACCCTCCCACCCCATCCCACCCTTCCCCCTGAGTTTCCCTCTTGAGAGTGTGTCTTTTTTTTTCTTTTTGGGTCACTCTCAGCAATGCTCAGGGGTTACTCCTGGCTTTGCACTCAGGAATTACTCCTGGCGATGCTTGGGGGACCATATGGGATGCTGGGGATCAAACTTGGGTCAGTCACATGCAAAGCAAACGCCCTACCCACTGTACTATCACTCCAGCCTCGAGAGTGTGTCTTTAGGACTGAATGGACGCCACCTTGAGATGGGGGGTACTGACAAGGGTGGAGAGATGCTGGCCTGGGTGGCGGGCGTGGTGTGGCTTGACTGTGTGCCAGAAACACTGTAAAATGCACTGTTGTAACTGCCCAAAAGACAACAAAAACAAGCTTCAAAGAGACCCCAACCTCGCTGAGTGCCGCTTGTGAGTCTGCTTGGGTGGTGGAACCGATAGGAGAAGAGTTCTGTGTTTCCCAGAGAGATCCGAAAGCCCCATGGTTCCCCCACAGCCCCAGCAGTTCTTTCTGTGGGGTTCCTGCTCACATGCCTCCATGCGGGAGCACATTTTCCCCTTCTATTGTCATGGAAGAGGGAGGGAGGAAGAAGGGGCTTAGGGAGGCAGGTGAGAATAATGGATGTGGATTTGCCTTGCAGGCCAAACCCAAATGCATGCGGATTTGCAGAATCCTCAAAATATTCTCCACAGCTATCTGTCCCAAGCTGTGTCTTTGAACCCATGGTCAGTGCCAAAGTGAGTGAATTTGGTGAAATTTCTGGCTTTCTAGCCAGGAAAGGAAGAGAATAGGACAGCCCAGGAGTCCCAACGCTGGTCAGGAGGAAATTTAGAAATGCTCATTCCCAGACTAATCTCAAAGAGACACCACTGCTGAATTCTCCCAGACAGCCAGTGGGCCCAGCACTCCACCCACACCTGACATCCTCCAGCATATAAGTGGCCCAGATTCACAGCTCTACGACGAATCTCAGAGACACTGACACTGAATTATCCTAGTTCGATCTCTCCAAATTTCACAGTACTCACAGCCCAGCAGAAGCCCATCAAATTATATGGGACAGTTGTGTAGAAGTCTACTAAACTCAGTGAGCAAAAACAATAACACAGAAGGCTCAACTAGCACCAAACAGCACCATAAATCCTCAGACAATGACTTTAGGAAAGCCATTGTGAAGTATAAATTGCAACAAGCAATATAAAATAGATTATTTTATGGCTGCTAAAGGGACAGGCTTGGTGTGTGTGTGGGGGGAGGATAGTGGGGGGACACAATGAGCACATGCAAGTGGGAGACGGAGGATATTGGTGTAGTCCATTGGTTACACTGGTAGTGGGATTGGTTTTGACACATTGAATACCTGAAACATCTGTATTATGAACAACTTTGTAAATCACAGTGCTTCTATAAACTTTCAAATGAAAAAAGAATGCGAATTTCTATCTGCAGAGGCTTAGAGGTGCCTGAGTCCTACACTGGGTTCATTCTTGGCCATCATCTGACATTTCTCTCTGATCCTTGACACAATGCTTTCTTTCAATAACTTATTCCATCAACCAACCTTTATTGAGCCCTTCCAACATTCCAGGTACTGGCTTAAACACTGTTGCCACGGCTAGGAATCCAATCAAAGGTGGAGAGCCAGGGCTGGACCCCAAGTTAAACCAATGTAATGAACAATGCCACTGAGGGCTCAGTAGCCAGTCTTGCAGATACATCTCTTCAGGAAGCCGCCTCTCCCCAATTTCAACCACTGGGTTCTGCAGGAGCAGCCAATCCCAGTAGTCCATCCTGAACACAGTGATTGGTGGAGGCACAGGCACGTGACTCAGGATTGTCCAATCAAATTGCTCTCCTAGGATTATTCTAACAAGAGGGGAAGCATTTCTTGTTGTTCACTCAAATACAGCTATAATTTCTGCTTCCTGGTGGCAGCCGGACATAAAGAGAAGACAGAGGGCTTCTAGGTCTGAGTAGTGGATTCTAAGCACGTTTCTAAGTCAGTTTCGTTCTTTCTTTTTGTGGTGTTTGAGAGAAGAATTTACCTTTGGGGGTAATTTCATTTTGGAGTTGACTTTTCTGTCACCCACACCTAAAAAGTCCTGAGCAGCACATAATGGGTGACAAACATGACAAACACGGGGAAAATAAGTGGAATAAAGTAGTGATGGAGTGATTTATATCAGTGTGAGGGATTAGGCATGCATATGTGTGTGTGTATGTGTGTACTTGTGTGTGCATGGCAAATGGGAGGGAGAGGATAACTGTTGGTCAGTGCTGTTGGAGGCACAGCTAATGGGATGAATATCACATCGTTCAGACTTCTAGAAACTAAAAGTCTAGGGTTCACACCCCAACTTCTGTCCTGGGCTAGCTGTGTAACACTTGTGAATGATGCAATCTCTGACCCCATGACTGTTGGTAGTGTGAGAAGTAGAAAGAGCAGTGCAAGATGGTATGGCCATTGGTCAAGTGGCCTAAAAAAATGTCTAGGAAGTTCTTGGCATTGTCCACACTGCACTGTTCCTACCATTCCCCTGAACACTCACTCAACAACACAGTTGGAAGGTGCTCTAGGATGGAAACACTATATGGAATAAGGTAGACCCTACATTGAATACAGTTCCCTCCTTCCCTGCTACAAGGTGTTCCTGTTCAAGGGAGATGATAAGACAGGGATATTTGTGATGTTGTGGGGATAATCTTTAGGACAGCTGACCCAGAACAGGGCCTCCAGGAAGGTGTGAGAAGGAAAGGCAGAGGCCAGTGGAGATTTAAGCAGTGAAAGTTTGGGAGTGGGACAGGGACAAAGGGAACGGGTGGGGTGGGGGGGATTTGAGGTAGGAAAGGTAACCTTGGCAGAGGCTTGAAAGTAAAAGCACTTGAATTCCTTGCAGCAAAGAAACATAGAAGTTAACGAGCCTTGAGTAGGAAGCATGGATCAGAAATGGGTGGGAGAGATAAGGGAGGGGGTTCAGCTGAATTGGGGGTGTCTCATGTTAGGATGTTAGGATATGACCTTGGAGAGTTTAAGCAAGACCCTTCCAGGTGCCCTGGGGGAAAAAGCAGACAAGAATTCTGGACCCAATATGAAACATTCTTGATGCTCCCAACCTGCCATTTTCCAGATGGAGCAAAAGGGGCTTCCTGGCAGCCATGGACATGTCCAAAGTGACCACGCTGGATACAGCACCCTGGTTTTGATCTCAGAACCCCTGTTTGCCTCATTCCTGGATTCCTTCACTCCAAGTCCCCACCTGGGCCAAACCCAATCCTTGCAACGTTTCTGGATTCGGGGGCGGGGGGGGGGGAATGTTGGATTCTTCACGTACACATAGCCACACTGTCTCAGGAAGCTCGCAATAAATTTCTTTTTTTTTTCTTTCAGGCAACGCCTTGCTCCCATCCCTGCAAAACAATGTATTTATTATTGCTAAGCCTTTTCCATCTTTGAGGAGAAAATGCATACCACATGACTCCCCAAAGCCGAGCGGTCCGGGTTTACAAATACAGTACGTTAATAGCTTTGTAAACATTTATTCAGGATGACAGCTGAGGGGAACATGTGGCATTAATTAGAAAGCTCAGCACGGCGGCCTATTAAGAGGGAGGTTAAATCTGAATTAGTTGGCTTTGCTGAGACAAGGGGCTCTGGGGAACACAACTTCGCTCTAATCTGTTCTGACTCCGTTGACGTGGCGTGTGTTGGGGTGCATGGGGGTCTCTGTTCTTGGGGAGGAAGCCTGTCTCTTGGCCAGATGGGCGCTGAATCACGGAGCTATAAAACGGTCAGGGTGAGCCTCCCCAAAGATCTGTCCCCTGGGTGTTTGTGCTCTTCATGGTTTCAAGAGGTGGTGACGAAAAATTCCAGGGCACTGTGAGTTTGTGTGATCCCCTGGGAGCAGAACCAGCGCCCCAGGATTGATTGGGGGTGGGGGGGCTGGTTTTCTGCAAGAAGGAATCACTTTTTTGCCATTGACGCACTAGACTTAGCCAGCACAGTACTGAATCTGTTGGATGGTCTCTGCCTCCTGGTACCCATGTGTTTTCCCATCAATGGGAAGCTCCAAGAACATCCCCCCTCCCCAACCCAACCTCTTGCCTGCTTTCTCTCTCTGAAGAAGGAGTAGACCCCCAGAGGCCTTCATCCCAGCCTCATGTTCACAAAAGCTCACAGATGTAGCTGAGGGGGCCCTGGACCACTTGGGCAACTGGGCACAGATGCGTCCCAGCAGCTCGGAAAGGTGATCTTGGTCTCGTCACGCCTCACTTCCGGAACCATCCTTGTGCCGGACTTCCTGACAGCTTTTGATGTTGCGTACATCCTTGTGGTGTACGCATACGCCTGGTGACTAGCACAGGGCTAGGCTCCCGGGATGTTGTTCAACATGCTAATGTGTTGGCTCTTGTGGGAGCTGGTTCCATCCTTTCTTCAACTGTGAATGTTCTGGAGAGGAGCTCTGTCCTTTAAGGGCTCTGGGGCCCTGGGAACCTCCGAGAGTGTGACCTGAGTCCCAGACACTGTGTTGAGGGGCTCTAGGATGGAAATAGAGATCCCTGAAGGAAGTCATGGGTCTTCTCTGGGTTCAGTTTTATGAACTGTAAAATGGGATGGTGGGCAGGTCCTGGGTAACACTCTGCATGCCAATCTTGAGCATGACTGAGCTCTGACACCTGCTGTGTGCAGTTCCCCCACCCCACCCCCAAAGAAGCTGGGGGAATGTCCCTCTCTCTGTACCCCTCATTGCCACCTCCTGGATAAACCAGGCTCCCCTAATCCTGCAGCTCCAAACACACAGGCCCCCTTGGTGTTTGATTGAGATCTGGAGCCAAACCTCCACTCTCTTGTGTGGAAACTGAATTGATAGCACTATTTTCTTCAAGATGAGGAGGGGATGGGCCCACAAAGTAGGTTCTTGCTTGACAGCATTTTGTTCAAGGTTACTTCATTTTATTTATTTATTTATTTATTTATTTATTCATATTGAATCACCGTGAGACACACTGTCACAAAAGTGTTCATGATCAGATTTCAGTCATATAATGTTCCAACACCCATCCCTCCACCAGCGTACATTTCCTACCACTAATGTCCCTAGAGTTCTTCCTTCCACCCCCAACTGCCTCTATGGCAGGCACTTTTCCCTCTGTCTGTCTGTCTGTCTCTCCCTCTTTATCTCTCTCCTTTTGGGCATCATGATTTGCAATACAGATGCACAGATGCCATCAGACCATCATGCTCTAATGTTTGGTCCTTTACCCACTTTCAGTACCCAGCTCTCATCCAGAGCACTCACTCCCAACCATCACTGTCATAGTGGTCCCTTCTCTATCCCACCAGCCCTCTCCCCTAGAACTTGAAGCAGGCTTCCAACCATGGACCAATCCTCTTGGACCTTGTTTCTACTATCCATACTATGTTTTATTTATACTTCACAAATGAGTGCAATGATTCTGTGTCTATCCCTCCCCTTCTGTATCATTTTACCCAACATGATACTCTCCATGTCCATCCTTCTATAAGCAAATTCCATAATTTTGGTTTTCCTAATTGCTGCATAGTATTCCATTGTGTAGATGTACCATAGTTTCTTTACCAGTTGTCTGTTCTCAGGCACTTGGGTTGTTTCCAGATTCCGGCTATTGTGAATAGTGCGGCAATAGATGTGCAGGTCACTTCATTTTATATTGATAAGAAAGATATAGTTATGACCAACATTAGCCTAAAAGGACCTTGAATTTGCAGGCCCGTTTTAATTATCAGTTGCAGGTTTAGAGATCTTATCAGTGCCATTAGCAGAGGGATTATTGTATAGGACAAGATCTAGGACAGTTCTTGGCACTTAGCACTTGGCACCAGGGAGCTTTTGCCCCTCCATGATTGTTACTATTATTAGGCATGTTTGGTGACGTCCCTTCATACCTCACCAATCATAACAATTGTCATATGCAATGTAAATATATGTCAGGAAAAGTTGATATTCATGCCCCAGTGAGGATTACTCTTTCAAGGAAAACAAAGTCAAACACACGTCATAGAACTCTCCATGACGCAGACTCTGCCTTTAAGAAATTGTGGAGCCTGAAGTCACCCATGGTGGCAACTGTGGACTCTCAATGCATCTCCTGCCTTCATATGAACCCGAAGGACCTGGAGAGCAAGTGAGAATGCAAATTCTGCTGCCCGTTGATTTGGGGTGGGGCGTGAGAGTGTGTGTTTCTCCAGAGTTCCCAGGTGAGGCCCTGGCTGCCTGTCGGAGGACTATGAAAGTGTAGATCTGTACAGTTTCATCAAATATATGAACCACGCTGGCAGCCTGAACTCATCCAGCAGCCACACAAGGAAAATAAGAGAGGAACAGACGACTCAAATTATCATGTGTTTTTCCATCAGTCTCATCTCAACTCAATATAAACCCAGAGCCAGAGAGTTCAATGGGTACATGCTTTGCATGCAGGAAGCCTGTGTCAGTGACTGGTCAGTAAAGTCCCCCCAACATCACCATGGATAACCCATAAACACTGGAGTAGCCCGAACAGCACCACCAGGTGTAACCCCCAAACAAAGACCCTTCGTGTGTGTGTGTGTGTGTGTGTGTGTGTGTGTGTATCTGATAAGACAGACAGAAAACAAAGGATATTCCTCTGTATAGTAGTACAGCAGGTAGGATATTTGCCGTGACCCAGATTGGATCCCCGACATTGCATATGATCTCTTGAGCACTGCCAGGAATAACTTCTGAGTTCAGATCCTGGAGTAACCCCTGACCATTGCTGGGTGTGACCTCCCCCCATAAAGGCCAAAAAATAAATAAAATAAAAAAAAACATAGGATACCTTATAATTCTTCTTTTTTCCTTTTTGGGTCATACCCAAAAAGCGACGCACAGGGGTTATTCCTGGCTCTGCACTCAGGAATTACTCCTGGAAGTGCTTGGGGGACCAAATGAGTTGCTGGGAATTGAACCCTGGTCTGCCACATGCAAGGCAAACGCCCTACCTGCTGTGCTATCGCTCCAGCCCCAGGGTACCTTATATCTTTTTAATACACAAAGACTTGAATGTCTGACATGTGTTTGCACGTAAGGAGTCTTAGCTCAGAGTAGCCACTTTCCCTGGGTTCAGTGACTTCCCATGGCCAGTGGCTGCCATATTGGTCACGCGGCTCGAGAATCCTGGTGTGCAAAACTGTGAGGATCCCTCACTGTGTTATGAATTGGGGGTGAGATCCTCCTCAAAGACTCCGTGTCTTCCCCTGTGCCTTCACCAGTGTTTTCACCAGTGAGACCAACGTGAAGGTTATAGTGTGGCCAGGTCACACACCTTCCTCGGAGCTGCCCATCTAAGACCCAGTGGTCCATGGCTTTCTCGAGGAAGGTCCCAGTGCTTCGTAGGATCTGGCCATGTGTTGGAACCAGGTAGAGACCTCCTCAGGATTCCTCTTCGTTACTCTCCTTGGGTAGATCACAGGGGATTCTGCACAGTGTCTGGATTCGATGGTTTCTGGTTGGTGGACTGCAATAGGGGGAGCACCAGGAGGAGGCTGGGAAGGAAAGAACTGAATAAACAGGAAGCTCTAGTCTACTCGGTTATCTGCCCCACTTCTAGGCCTCTGTCCACCACATCCTCTCAATATAAAAACAGGAACGAGAGAAGAGCTATACACATTTGAATTCACTGCAGCTTTTTTTAAAAAAGTTTTTCTTTTTTTCTTTTTTTTTTTTTTCAGAATGGGAGACTAACACCCAAGAATAGTAGAGATAAGGACCAGGAGGTTTGCTCCACGGCTTGGAAGCCAGCCTCACATGCTGGGGGAAAGGGAAGTAGTTCAGATAGAGAAGGAACCACCAAGAAAAGGATGTTCGGAGGATCCGCTCGGGATGGGACTTGTTGTGCTGAAAGTAGACTATGGACTGAACACGATGGCCACTCAATAACTCTATTGCGCACCACAATACCCTAAAGGAAAGAGAGCAAAAGGGAATGCCCTGCCACAGAGGCGGGGTGGTGGGGGGTTTGGGGGGGCTGGGGGGAGGTGGGAGGGACACTGAGATCATTGGTAGTGGAGAATAGGCCTGGTGGAGGGATGAGTATTCGATCATTATATAACTGAAACCCAAGCATGAAAGTTTGTAAGTCTACAATTGTACCTCATGGTGTTTCACTAATAAAAATTAAAAAAAAAAGTTTTGCTTTTTTTTTTGGGGGGGGGGTTCACACCCGGCATTGCACAGGGATTACTCCTGGTTCATGCACTCAGGAATTACTGCTGGAGGTACTCAGGGGACCCTATGGGATGCTGGGGATCAAACCCGGGTTGACTACGTGCAAGGCGAATGCCCTACCTGCTGTGCTATCACTCAAGCCCCATATTCGCTGCAGCTCTTGGCCAGGATGTGGGAGCGCCCAAGTGTCCAGTGACAGGTGGATCACGAGCGTGTGGTCTAGATAAAAAATGGAAGACAATGCAACCAGAGGGGGAAAACTTGGTCAGGCCGTCCACGGCCACTTGGAGTTGGAGGGTCTCATGCTGAACAAAATAAGCCAGAGGCACGGTAGCACTGTAGCACTGTCCTCCCGTTGTTCATCAATTTGCTCGAGCAAGCCCAGTAACGTCTCCATTGTGAGACTTGTTGTTACTGTGTTTGGCATATCGAATACAACATGGGGAGCTTGCCAGCTTTGCTGTGCAGGCGAGATACTTCAGTAGCTTGGTGGGCTCTTCGAGAGGGGTGGAGGAACTGAAGCCAGAGGCAGAAGGACAAATACAGGAGGGGGGTCACTCATCTGTGACACAGAAAAACAAACCAAGGCAATGGGCAGTAGGAATCAATAAGTAACCCCGGAGACTGGAATATAAAACTCAGAGGACCAGATTTGGAGGAGCGGCTGAGAGGAATGAGTAGGTGGCGTGAAAGTGACCTGGGAATATAGGTGGTGGCCTGAAGCCCGTGGGCCTTGGTTAAGGGAGGGAGGGGAGTGCCCAGAAACCCATAAACGTCAATCAGCCAAGAATGGGGGAGGGGCAGGTAGGAAGGAAGATTGAACCAGAGGTGACTTCGGGACAGGACTGGAAGGTCATGGGTACTTTTGTGGGGGTGGAGAGCAATAACTGTATATCAATTCCATAAACTTGAACACCAGGGAAGCCCTATTACCGAAACCATAATTACAAAGAGAGAGAGAGAGAGAAAGAGAGAGAGAGGGAGAGAGAGAGAGAGAGGAGAGAAGAAAGAGAGACGAAAAGGCTCTTTGTGAGCACCGATGGCACCTGTAGGTGTAGATAGAAAGTCCAGTTAATGCCTGGGCAGGGCTGAGGAGCCAGTTACTGAGGGACCAGGGTGACCCCATGCAGGGACAGAACTGAGAGCGGCAGGGCCACTGGGGCAGAGGGTGGCCCGAGGGTCTCCACCAGGCTCCTGTCCTCTCCCTCCTTCCTTGAATCCTAAGGCAGGAGCAGGACGCTGTTGGTCTTGGTTCAGAGTTTTGGATGGCCTGGGGCCTCTTTGCAGACATCTCCAGCCCTAAGGCTCCCATGTCTCCTAGCACCCCAGGGGGCCCTGTAGAGAAGGCGGAGGGTGAAGAGGCCACATCCTAGAGGCTCCATTCTTCCTCCAAGGAAGAGAGTGTCTCCCCTCCACACCTAGGCTAAGGAGGCAGTAGAGAGCCTCCAACGTGGCAGGGCTAGGGGGGAGACGGGGGCTAGCTGGGGTCTCCTGGGGCCTTCTCAGAGAGAGGGGAGGGAAAGTGAGAGAAGAGTCCTGGGGTATCCAAAGAGGTTTTCCTTCCAGAATCTCCCCAGGCTCCACTTTCCCAAACACTCACCTAGCAATTCCTTGTGTCTCCATGTCTTTCTGCTTCTGACTTGAGTCTTTTGCCACCATAGCATCCCCAGGGCCAAGAGCAGCACCTTCCCAACTCTCATTCCCTCCCTCCCTCCCTCCCTCCCTCCCTCCCTCCCTCCCTCCCTCTCTCCCTCCTTCCCTCCCTCCTTCCTCCTCCCCTTCCTTCCTCCCTCCCTCCTCCTCCTCCCCTTCCTTCCTTCCTTCCTTCCTTCCTTCCTTCCTCCCTCCCTTCCTTCGTTCCTCCCTCCCTCCCTCCCTCCCTCCCTCCTCCTCCCCTTCCTTCCTTCCTTCCTTCCTTCCTTCCTTCCTTCCTTCCTTCCTTTCTCCTTCCCTCCCTTCCTTCGTTCCTCCCTCCCTTCCTCCTCCTCCCCTTCCTTCCTTCCTTCCTTCCTTCCTTCCTTCCTTCCTTCCTTCCCTCCTTCCTCCCTCCCTCCCTCCCTCTCCTTCCTTCCTTCCTTCCTTCCTTCCTTCCTTCCTTCCTTCCTTCCTTCCTTCCCTCCTTCCTCCCTCCCTCCCTCTTTCCCTCCCTCCTCCTCCCCTTCCTTCCTTCCTTCCTTCCTTCCTTCCTTCCTTCCTTCCTTCCTTCCTTCCTTCCCTCCTTCCTCCCTCCCTCCCTCCCTCTCCTTCCTTCCTTCCTTCCTTCCTTCCTTCCTTCCTTCCTTCCTTCCCTCCTTCCTCCCTCCCTCCCTCTTTCCCTCCCTCCTCCTCCCCTTCCTTCCTTCCTTCCTTCCTTCCTTCCTTCCTTCCTTCCTTCCTTTCTTCCTTCCTTCCTTCCTCCCTCTCTCCCTCCCTCCCTCCTCCTCTACTACCTTCCTTCCTTCCTTCCTTCCTTCCCTCCTTCCTTCCTTCCTTCCTCCCTCCCTCCCTCCCTCCCTCCCTCCTCCTCCCCTTCCTTCCTTCCTTCCTTCCTTCCTTCCTTCCTTCCTTCCTTCCTCCCTCCCTCCCTCCCTCCCTCCCTCCTCCCTGCCTCCCTCCCTTTTCTGGTCACACTGTGGTGCTTAGGCTTCCAGTTCAATCCCAAGGGTCACTGCCACAGCCCTTGGGGAAGCGTGAGGTGCTGGGATGGAATTCGTAGGAAGCCAGTGCTCCCACCTACTCCGCCACCCTTGCGGCACCATCCGCATCCCTTAGGCCAAGAAAGCTTTTGTCCTGGCTGGAAAGATCTGCCAGGGTGCAGCAGAGCCCACCCCAGTCCCATCTGCATCTGTGAATCCCCCGCCCCCTGGGCCGAGCAGCTTTGCCTGCCCTCGCCGCTGTGATTCAGGCGCCTTGGGAGTTTTCTTGCAGGATGGGAGGGTGGAAGGAAGAAAGGCAGCCTGGGACAGGCCTTGGGGAGGCCATTCCAGGGCTGTGTGACGTCTGCCGCGTCCTTCCTGGCTCAGGCCGGGCTCACGGCTGGACTCACAGTCAGGTTCAGCGCCGGGTTCAGGGCCAAGTTCACTGCCACGCTCTGAGAGGAGCTGCAAGGCCTGGGCCGTGGCAGGAGAGCGAGCCACGGGAGCTGCCAAAGCAATATTGAAACCAGCAGCCGCTGACGGGGGCTGACAGCCCAGCCAGGGATCCGTTCGCACTTTTTAATATTGCAACGAAGGAACCACCTCACCGGGCGGGGGCAGGTATTTCAGTAACTCCGAAACCAGAAGTGCGAACGATTCTCTCCCCTCCGCGGGGTTCACGTCTTCAGGCCTGAGATGGTTCCCTTTGGAAGGGCCCCAGAAGCAGGAGCGGGGTCAGGAGCCAGTCTTCTGAGGTCCAGGTAGGGAGCTGCATCCGGGTCCAGTGGCAGGGGACCGGCCCTTTGGAGACCAGCCTGCTCCGGAAATGAAGCCTGAGGCCTCTGCTTAGGGTATTTATTTATTTTTTCTGGGTGGGTGTGATGGCGAGGTTGGGGGAGGGGGGTGACCATGTGCTGTGACTCATGTGGGGGGGGAAATTCCAAGAAGAGGATGAATGAATAAACTAACGGATATGCCCTTTCGGAGGGCAAGTTCCTTAAAATGATGCAAACTGTTTGCTTCAGAAATTGCACATCTGAAGAGTCAAAGGTGGGGGTCCTCCATGGACTTAGGAGCTTCTGCGTATAAGCTTGGGGAGGGTGGCCAGGGAAGGAAGATCTTCCCTCCCTTCCCCTTCCCCTCCCCTCCCCTCTCCTCCCCTTCCCCTTTCCCTTCCATCCCCTCCCCTTCCTCTCCCCTCCCCTCCCCTCCCCTCCCCTCCCCTCCCCTCTTTTCTTTTTTCTTTTTTTGGGTCACAACCAGCGATGCACAGGGGTTACTCCTGGCTTTTCATTCAGAAATTACTCCTGGTGGTGTTTAGGGGAACATATGTGATGCTGGGAATCAAACCCAGGTCGGCCGCATGCAAGGCAAATGCCCTACCCACTGTACTATTGCTCCAGCCCCTCTTTTCTTTTCTTTTCTTTTCTTTTCTTTTCTTTTCTTTTCTTTTCTTTTCTTTTCTTTCCTTTTCTTGTCTTGTCTTGTCTTGTCTTGTCTTTTCTTCTTCTCTTCTTCTCTTCTCTTCTCCTCTCTCTCTTTCTCTCTCTCTTTCTCTTTCCCTTCCCTTCCCTTCCCTCCCCTCCCCTCCCCTCCCCTCCCCTCCCCTCCCCTCCCCTCCCCTCCCCTCCCCTCCCCTCCCCTCCCCTTCCCCTTCTCTTCTCTTTCTCTTCTCTCTTCCTTTCTTTTCCATTTTTGGGTTTGGGCCATTCCCTGCAGTGCTCAGGGATCACTCCCAGAGAGCTCAGGGGACCACCTGGGATGTCAGGGATCCAATCCTCATTAGCTGCATGCAAGGCAGGAGCATTAGGCCTGGGAAGGAAGGGCTTTTCATGCTGCAGCTGCTGCTGCTCAAACCGGTTCCTCCTCCTTTCACCTGAGTCCTGGCCCCCCGCCCGTCCGCCCTTTTGGCTTTCTTCACCCCCTTTCTTGGACAGGTCTGGCTTGAGGACCTGCAGTGTCCCTGGGGCCAGGTTCATCAAGTGGTCCAGCTCAGGAAGATGACAGCAAGGGTCAACGCAGGAATGGCGGAAATGGAAAATCGAGTGCATGGGTCTCTGCCAGGTCTCCTGTAAGTGGGACAGGGCAGAGCATGGACAGCTGGGAAGAACAGGTTCCCAAACGCCCCTGCAAAGGTCGCTCCGGAGGTTGGGATTCTGGGTGGTCGTATCACAGAAACAGTTTTTTGTCTGTTTGCTTTTTGGGTCACATCTGGCAGTTCTCGGAGATTTTTACCCCTGGCTTGGCACTCAGTGATTACTCCTGGCAGGCTTGGGGACCGTATGGGGTGCCAGGGATCGAACCTGAATTGGCCGCATGCAAGGCAAGTGCTACGCTCCATCTTGCATCATGGAACTCTTACCCTACTTTCATCTAAGTTGTCTCTGGCAAGAGTTTCTTGTGTGATTCAAATTCACGGAGAAGGCCCGGTTTGCTGTGACCCGGAGCTTCCCCCTTCTGTCCGCATCTCCTGTCACTGTCTGCTGGTGTCCCCCTGTCCCCCCCGCAAGCTCTCCCCAACTGCACACAGGGACTTTGTCTGACAGGAGTCACATGATCCTGTCTCAGGACCTTTGCACATGCAACCTGAAGCCCCCTCCTCAGCCTTCTCCTCACCTTTCAGCCCCATATATCAATCATATATTATATGATTTTTTGGGGGGGCTACTTGGCAGTGCTCAAGGATTATTCATTCCTGACTCCATGTTCAGGGATCATTCCTGGAAGGGCTCAGGGATGCTGGGACTTGGACCTGGGTCAACCACACGCAAGGCAAGTGCCCTATGTACTATCGCTCTGGCCCTTCTCTTACCCGCTTTTTTTTTTTTAACTGAATCATATGCCTTTTCTTTGTCTGAAGGCGCTGGAGGCACAGACCTGCCCAGACCATCCCTGAGCCCAGCAGAGGCTGCCCAAGGGGCCCGGCTGAACCTTTTGAGTTGGTCCAAGTTGGCCAGCAACTTCAGAATCCTTCTCTGTCTAAGACGCTAAGGAGACGCCCGCACCTCTTGTTCAGAAACGCCCCCAATCTAGGACTCCTCATTACGAGAACATTCCACACCCTTAAGTCCCTTTAATCACTTCTAACACTCTCTCTTTATCTCGCATATGGAAACAATATGTGCTATTTTCCATACGCTGTAATTATCCTCTTTGATAAAACCATGTGCAAAAACACGCCCTCTGTGCCAAGCATTATCCACCTGGCCAATTGACACGGACTTCTTCATCTTTTTCTTCTTCTTCTCCTTCTTCCCCCCAGAGTCTGCTTGATGACTTTTTACAGCCATATGACACAGCATCAGTCAGAGAGACAGTGAATGGAAAATGTAGCGTGATTCCAAATCCCCCAGCCCGCCTCTGTCTCCGGCTTCTTCCCCACAATTCCATTAACCCGTCCCACCGAGGAAGCGAAGACTCTGGAGCCAGGTTTATCTCTCAACACGTCTGAGGCTCTCGCCTTGGCATGGCTGAGTCCTTGGAAGGCCTTGGAAGTAGCCCGTGTCCACTCGCCTCTAGCTACCGGCCAGGGGTGGCGGGAGGCGCCCAGGGCCCAGCCCCCGTGGGGACTGGCTCATTTCTGTTCTCCAGACGTGAGCGGCTGCCTCTGGGCTCCTGAGTCTCTGGGGAATGTGGCGGGGGGGGGGTGTGTGTGTGTGTGTGAAGGGGCATTTGACTGTGGGATATCCCAGATGGAGATTCAAGTGGGGTTCGGCAGCCTCTGTGGCCCGGGGACCTGGCCCGGGTCTCAGCTCACCCTGGTTTCTTTGACTTGAGGATGCCCGGGAGAGAGATTTCCTAGCTCACGCGTGTGTCAGGCCTTGGGTGAGTGGTCCGAGGCCATGCCGAAGCACAGGCCTGCCTTGCTTTCACCAGAGATCGTCTTTGAGCTCATTTTTGTTTTTGCCGAGGCGGGAGTGTGAGGTATTGCGACAGCCGCTTGGCCAGGCTCACCACGCTCGGGTGCTGGGGTGGGGGGGGGGGGGCGGGCAAATGAATGGCCCCTCGCTGACAACCCTTGTCTATCCCAGCTCTGGATCCCCTGCCCCAAGTGGGAGGACTCAGTGGATGGTAGCTATGAGTAGGAGATTCCAGAAGGCAGATGATATTCCCTGGGTCCTGCCCTCTCTGTCTCTCTCTTGCTCTCTCCCGGTTTCTCTCTGTCACTCTGTCTCTGTATTTCTGTACCTCTGTTTCTCCATCTCTTGTCTCTCTCTCTGTCTCTGTCTGCTGTCTTTCTGTCTCTGTCTCTGTCTGTCTGTCTGTCTGTCTCAGTAATTTCTCCATAGGGGCATTTCTGAGGCCAATGTTGAGGAGGACAATTCACCGTTCTGGGCGGGGCGCACTGAATACCCTGTCGCCAACAGTTTTCAAAGGTCTCGGGGGTCTATAAAGCCCCTGAAGAATTTAGCTTTGAGCTCACTCCCCCCCTAGCCTCCCCCTCCCCCCCCCACTCCCTCCGTTTCTAAATCCACGGGCAGATTAGACGAAATGGAATCCGTATGTTTCTGATTCATTTACACTTAACTCATCAAAATGTTCCTTTTTATGAGCTATTTGATGTCCAGAAAGCCTTTTGAGTAGATTTTATAAGCCTTTTAAAGACTTTTCTCTGAGAAACAGGCTGTTGCATTTTGCCAAGAATAAACAAACTTGAACCTCAAAAGTGCAGGTGTTGCCAAGGATCCTGAGCCAGAGGGCAGCTCTGCAGAGTCGCCCTTCCCCGGCCGACACCTTCTTGCGTTTCTCCTGCACCCCCTCGCCCCCGGCCCCCCACCCTGCCCTGCTTTGCCTTCTCTGTTTTTCCCTGGCTGCGAGGCTGCTTTCCCCTTCCCGGTCCCAAACATTCGCTTCCTCTTCGGAATTCTTGCCTTTGTCACCCTTCACTTGGCGGCAGCTGCTCCCAGATCTTTCATCTGCCACCACTCCTTTACCTGCAGCGGGGAGGGGCAGCCCGGAGTACCGGCGCGAGCGTGGACGTCACCACGTCACCACGCAGATAGGTTGGGAGACCACAACCCCCGTCTGGCAGCTGGGCCACCGCCGCTTTTTTTTGTCCTCCAGAATAATTTTAAGCATACCATTCAGTGGCATTACATGCATTTTCAGTGTTGCATAAGCGTCCACAGTATCTATATATTACATTTTCGGTTTTTTTTTGGCTGTGAGGTAGACCCTTCAAAGCTTTTCATGATTAGGTTTCAGTCAGACAGTGTTCCAACACCCATCCCTCCACCAGGGCACATTTCCCAGCACCAGTGTCCCCAGGTTCCCTCCCATCACTCCCCCCTCTCCCCGCCCCAGCCTGCTCTCTGTCTCTGTCTCAGTCTCTATCTCTCTGTCTCTCTCTTCCTTTTGGGCATTGTGTCACCCCCATTTTTTAATTCAGGGAAGCAAAGACGGGGTCCTGCCGTTGCCTGAAACCCTCGAACCCCGAGCTATGGCTACTCGCAGGTCTGCCCAGCTGCCACCCCAGATTCTTGCAGACTAGATTAACAGGCTTGAAGTTCTGGAAGATTTTCTTTTTTTCTTGGCAGGGTAGCGGGCTGGGTTGGGCTGTTGGTGTTCAGGGCTTCCTTCTGGCTCTGTGCTCAGGGGTCACTACTGGTGGGGCTGAAGGGACCGTATGGGGTTCCCGGGATGAATCAGGGTGAATCACCCACAAGGCAAGCGTCCCCTGTACTATCTCTCTGGCCCCCACTGCTCTGTCTTCTGATGGGAGCCGGTGCCCAGACAGCTCTGGGGGCAGGGGAGGGCGTTGCTTTGTCATGAGTCTATAAGCCTGTCTCTCAGGGGCACCATCCTTTGACTCTCAAGGGCCTGCTCTGTTCTAAATTCAGGCAGTTAGAATTGCTGTTAGAATTGCTGTTAGAATTGTGTTAGAATTGCTGTTCACAGTTTGGCCGAGCTGCTGGGGCCTTTGTCTTCAGCAAGAAAATGGTGGTTCAGAGTGGGCAGATCAGGCAAATGATGAGGCTGCACAGCTCAGCCTATGAAACAAGGGCTGAAGACAGGCATAAGGGAAGCCAGGGCAGGGCTTAAGGGACAGGCTTGGTGGGTGGTTGGCCCTGGCTGGGCACCCCCACCGTGCCACCACCACCACATGGTCTCCTGAGTGTGGCAGGATGCAGTCTTGGAGGTCCCCCTAGAAACTTTGGGGTGGCCCAGGTAAGCCCCAAATCCTCACACCCTTGCACTGAACCACCAGCAGATTGGCCAGGAATCCCTGAGAGAGACCCTGAGCTTTCTGAGCACTGCTTGGGGGACCCCCCCCCCTTCATTGCCCCCAAAGATCCAGATGGCCACCGTGGGGCCTGTGCTCTCTGGGAGGCATGCCAGGCCCTGGTAGACAAGACGAGGCAGATGGGCCAAGCCCTTATGGCTGAGGGTCACGACTCATGGAGAGTTCCCCCTCTGGCCGGGTCTCTGCCCAAATTAACGGGCTCACAGATGGGCTCAGTCCTGCCCCGGGGGGCCTCCATCCATCCCCAACAGTGTCTCTCCACCCTCCGGAGAGGACACACTAGATCAACAAAGCACAATGGACCATTTCCGGGTGGGAGGAGAGAAAGACATGGTGGCAGTGAGGGGGCACCATGGCATGGAGCGTGGAAGGGGATGTCTGGAATCACACCCTCGGCCATTGTGCTGGGGATGAAACTGAGTCCCAGAGATGGGGGAGCGAGTGGGCTAGGTAGGAGTGCGAGTGTGCTGGGCACATGGTGGGGCTTGACCCACAGGGTCCCCAGAATTTGCCTTACATCTCCAGAGCACTCAGCACATTGGTACCAGGACAACCTGCAGGCTGGTAGCTGGACACACTTACAGGGTGGTACTGGAACCTCCTTGTGTACTGCTGTTAAGATCCTTCAGTGCACTTTGGTACATCTACACAATGGAATATTATGCAGCTGTAAGAAAAGATGAAGTCATGAAATTTGCATGTGGATGGACATGGAGACAATCATGCTAAGTGAAATGAGGCAGAAGGAGAGGGACAGACATAGAAGACCGCACTCATTTGTGGAATATAAAATAACATAATATGAGACTGACACCCAAGGACAGTAGAGACAAGGGCCAGGAATACTGCCCCATAGTTGGAAGCCTGCCTCATGAGCTGGGGGAAAAGACATCTGGAATAGAGAAGAGATCACTAAGTCAATGATAGTTGGAGGGATCGTTCGCGATGGGAGATGTGTGCTGAGAGATAAAGGACCAAATGTGACGGCCTCTCAGTATATGTATAGCAAACCATAATGCCCCAAAGTAGAGAGAGAGTATGGGGGAAATTGTCTGCCATGGAGGTAGGGGGAGGGTTGGGATGGGGGAGGAGATACTGGGGACATTGGTGGTGGAGAATGTGCACTGGTGGAGGGAAGAGTTTTCGATCATTGTATGACTGAAACGCAGACATGAAAGCTTTGTAACTGTATCTCATGGTGATTCAATTTAAAAAAAATAGGAAAAAGAAAAGAAAAACAAAGATCCTTCAGTGCCTGCTGAAGGAGGGAAGACAATGCCAGCTTCCTTCATAATCCTCAAATGAAAGAAGAGAGAGAAAAATGCAGATGCACCTTCAGTCTTACTCCAGTGATTCCCAATTGGGGGCACTTGGTTCTTTTTGGGGATGCTATTGCTTACCTTATGTTGTGGGGGTGTTGGTGGTGGAGAATGAGGCACAGGTCATCGGAAGCTTCTAAACCTTCTATCACACTCAGTAGATACCTTATAACTAAGCCCCAGCCCAGATCATCAATCATGTCCATACTGAGAAACTCTTTCTTTGTTTTTGTTTTTTGCCTTCTGGGTCATGCTTGGCGATGCATAGGGGTTACTCCTGGCTCATGCATTCAGGAATTGCTCCTGGCGGTGCTTGGGAGAATTTATGGGGTGCTGGAAATCAAACCAGCGTCGGCTGCATGCAAGGCAAATGCCCTCCCCGCTGTGCTATCACTCCAGCCCCTGAGAAGCTCTTTGATCTCAATTAATTTTTCTTTTATTGTTGGATATGCCTAGAGTGCTCAGAAGTGATTTCTGGGACCATCTGGAGTGCCAGGGATTGAACCAGGATTTGGAGCACACAAGGCAAACTCTTCAATCACTGTGTTCTCTCCGTGATGGGAGAAGCTCTGTTTGGGAACTTGGTTGGAGAGTCCCCGAACTTTGAAGGGCGAGAGACCTCGACGCTGTCCTGAAGAGAAGAATCTTGCCGAGTCTTTAGAATTATTTTTCCACTGCTGGCTGGCTGTCATTGATCAGGCCTTTCTCCATCTCAGTTTTGCTGATTGGTGCAGAGACATGAAGGTACCTATTTATAAAAACAGATATTGATCAATGGGAGTGGTAACTTGTCGACACAATCCTGATCCTAGATGGAAGGAGGATGTCTGCTGGAGTCCTCAACCCCTGCTCTAAACCTTAAATCTCCAAGTGGAAGCCTGGGGGTAGGCTGCACATTCAGAGCTGGCTTTGGGTTTCATTTTCAAGGGGAAATATTGATGACAACATAGACAAACCCTGAAATTATTCTGTTAGTGCTCCAGAGGCTGGTCCGAATCTTAAAGACACTGAGACCATACTAACATCAAAGAAGCAACTGTTCCTTGTCATCTCTGTGCCTGTCTCCTGCTCCAGACCCTGACTCTTCTCTTAGCATGTTGAACCTTAGGCAGACGTTGTGTGATTGAATAAATATTATTTAATTTTTTGGGGAGGAAGGGAGGATTGGGGACACCCCAAGAAATGCCGGGGAGGGGGGCTAATCCTGGCTCTAGGATCAGGGTACTCTATGGGGCGCTGGGTCTTGAACCTGAATTGGCTGCATATAAGGCCAGTGCCTTACCCCCTGTACCATCTGATCCATACAGCCTATTTTTAAAGCTTATAATCAGTTACTAGATTGAACTGCGGTTGATCTCTTCCAGAGATGAAAAAACTGATGCTCATGAAA
Organism: Sorex fumeus; assembly: GCF_029834395.1. Taxonomy (NCBI): domain Eukaryota; kingdom Metazoa; phylum Chordata; class Mammalia; order Eulipotyphla; family Soricidae; genus Sorex; species Sorex fumeus. The sequence goes on along the minus strand of NW_026606308.1, from coordinate 380,229 downwards.
GCAACATTACTTAGCCAAGGTCACACAGCTAGGTCTGTGGAAGAATACCTCAAGAAATATTACTAATGGGACTGGTTTTTGCCTGCCCATCTCTAAGGAACACGTGGCTTCTTTGAGGTTTCTGGAGATAGTCAGGAACGATCCAACACCCCAGGTCATCTCTGTCCTGGGAGATTCTTTGTGATCAAATACTTGCTTGCTTATTTGAATATATCAATGGGATATTTATCTGCCAGGGACCATGTGAACTTCCATCACAGGATAGAGAAGCCAGAGTTGTTCCCAGATTTGAGGGACCCAAGCCTGAGGTCATACTATGTTCTTTTGTGAGTATGGATTCCCTCTGAATCTCTGTTTCTTCCTCCCCCAACCAGAGAGCGTACCCCTACTTCCATGTTTGTTGGGAAAGTAAACAGGAGGGAGATGTGTGAGGTCCAGATAATGGGTGGGTTCAAACTCAAGCTGATTATCATGTGTGGGTGGGGACGGCCCTTCCCTTTGAAGACCAAGAGTGACACAGCTGCGTCCTGTGTCACTCACAGCAAAGTAGCAGTGCGCCTGGGCCAGGCAGACCCCGGCCCTTCCAACATTGCAAAGCATGAGCTCCTCAAAGCACACAGAGCCTGGAGGAAAGGAAGACGTAAAGCATGAGCCGAGAGCAGAGGCTGGAAAAATGCCATCTTTTTATTGGCACTTTTAGAGGGAAATATATGAACTGTATAATACCATCATAAATACCGTTATTTGTAATGCCAGAGTCCCTGGGCCAGGCTCAGAGCTTGCCTCTTTCATTCTCTTCTCTTGAAATGCTTCATAACCCAGTGCCAAAAACCACTGGAAAATGGGAATGCCATTTTCATTCATTGGGGTTCACGATGATATAGATGCAGTGCTCTCCTGAAATCCTTGGGGAGGAAGGCCTTTGACTCTCTGGAAGAACATGAGTTCCTCTTTTTGTCTGAGTGGCAAAGCTTTTTCATGTAGAAACATGTTGAAAAGAATGAGGTGCCACCAGAGTGCCTATCGTGACAAGTCATGAAATGGATCTCGTGACCCCCCCTCCGCCCCCATTCCAGTTGGCATGGGAACTGAACCTACTGTTCCCACCAGAGAAGAAGCTAGGAGGATGTCTGACTTATTGGCACAGAGTTATGGACATTGCTCTGAAAAGAGAAAAGTTGTTGTCTCTCTCTTCCCTCTTAGTTCTGTACATGTATACAAGCATGTATGCATTTGTGTGCACACACACATACAGAGTTCAGACATCTGGTCAACTCATTGTCTTAGGTTGGAGACTAATTTTGTATACTTCAGAACATCTGATTGACCCAACACACATACATTCACACACACACACACACACACACACACACACACTCTAGAGTTCAGACATCTGGTTAATTCAAGAGGATGAGATACACACACACACACACAAAAGCTCTAGATTTCAGAAATCTGGTTAACTCAAGAGAATAAGATACACACACACACACACACACACACACACACACCCTAGAGTTCAGACATCTGGTTAACCCAAGAGAATGAGATATACACACACACACACACTCACACACACACATGCTGTTTAGACATCTGATCAACTCAGTCTTAAGTTGAAGACTAAGTTTGTATATGTCAGGACATCTGGTCAACTCAAGACACACACACACACACACACACACACATACATACGCACATGCACACTGCTCAGACATCTGGTCAATTCAGAGTCTTAGGTCAGAGACAAAGTTTGTGTACTTCAGAACATCTGGTCATCTCGAGAGAATGAGAATGACACATGCATTTGTGCACGCAGGCACACACACGTACACATACACACACCACATTGCACCATTATCACTGAACAACACATGAAAAAGTGAGAGATACAGTATGTTGAGCAGCTAATAATTTCTAAGAATTGGGACAGCACCCTCAAATCTTGGGATTCAAATGACTTATTTGTTTTTATTTTTCTAAATTTGTGTTGTGTCTCCCCTGCTGCCCCCTCTCATGCCCCTCTCTTGCACAAATCTGTTTTGGATTTTATTCTAAAATGGAGCAGATTGTAATTTCTTTCCCTAATTTCAAGATTTCTTTTATCCTAAGACAGGAGCCTTGCAAATTAATTTGGCTTGTGGAAGGGAATTGGTTTTACTTTAAGTTTTCAGTTAAATTGTTTAAGACCAGAAGTGAAAATATTGTTTTTATGGATAGAGGGGGTGGGGAGCAGGGGAGAGATGATGGCAATTATATGGGTGAGGGGTGGGGGTGGGGGTGGGGAGGGGAGTGAGTTTGGTTGAAATTAACTTTTAATACCAGAACATTTCAATTTGAAACACACAAAAAGGAGGCGAGTTTCTCTCTCTATCCCCCTAGCACCCCACTCCATGTAAAAGGCAATTAGACAAAGTCTGTTCACTCTGGAAAGTGGGCAACGTCTAAAGGAAAAAAATCTCACCTACCATCTAAGGGGACAGAGACACACTGTGGAGCACTGATTTATTTTCTTCAGGTTGCGATGATGCTGTAGATACAGGTTAGAACCACTTCTGAGGCCCTCATACCACGAGCGATCCTCTTGTCATTAAATATTCATTAGAGCCATAATTTAATGTGATCGTGAAATGTTTTATTATCCCGTGACTTGATGGAACCCTTTTTAATTGGGGATTCTCTAGGCTTTGAAAACTTACCTATGAGCAGGGGTGCGATAATGGTCCTTATGCGGAACCCCCTGCCCGACCCAGCTGGAAATAGAAGAGGCCGGAAGGCATGGAAGCAAAAGGGTGAGATCAGAGCCAGAGAGCTGAACAAGAAGCAGGACTAGTCACCCCTTCCCTCCCCCCTGTGTAGGCAAGGTTTTGGACTTCATGTAATTAAAAGCAACAATAATCACGACGATGAAGACGATAGAAGAGGCCGTATTTACTGAGTCCTTCTTATATCAGACACCAGACCAAGTTATTTTATTGATGAACTCATTTCTCCTTTGCAGTGACCCCAAACCTTAGGTACAGAGGGCAAGGCTGAGTCGAGCTCATCAGGACAGTAGGACTGAGTCTGCGGTGCTGACCTGCCCACCATGTCTCCTCAGTGTTTCTGAGCGAGAGAGCTGGAAGGGCCCAGCAGAGCAGGGTAGAGGAGGGATGTGAATGGACCAGAGGGACTGGGGGAGCAGGGGTGGTGGAGGGAGGGCGTGGCACTCGGAGCAGAAGACAGAGGAATGGAGAAAATGTAACAGGCATCTCGTTGACTTAACTGTGGGTGGAAGGGAGTCACAGACGGGGTGATGACTTGGGAGGATCTGCCTGAAGTCACCTGCTGACTATCGAGGCCAGGGGGCTGTGGGTCTGGAGAAGTCAGGTTGCTGCGTGCTGGACATGGTCAGGGAAGTCCCCAATGGAGTCCTCATGGGACGACTTTCTGGAAGGAGTGTCCTTTCCATCACAGAGCAAAACAGCTCGGAACTAGAATTTGAGGATGGACCCGGAACGTCACAGGCTGGACCCTCCCACCACCAGTCAGGAGTCTGGGCTTGAAGAACAGCACCCTCTGACCTTGAGGGATGAGATCCAGAGCCCGACATCCAGGAGGGACCTCCTGGACAGCACATAGAAACCCTCTTTGTGATAGGAAGACCGAGGGGGCAGCAAGGGACTGAGGGTCTGAAGGGGGTCCCTCATATGTTAGCGGCTTCCAGAACAGCACTGACCTGTAGTCTGTTTGGAGGATTTGTAATCAAAATACTTTTATTTTTAAATAATTTTTAAATTATAATTTCGTGGTTTACCAAGTTGTTTATAATACAGTTGTTTCAGGCCTTGAGTATTCCTACACCAAATTCCACTACCATTCCCTCCACCAGTGTGACCTTCCCGCCCCAGTGTCCCCAGTTTCCCACCCACCACCCCAGCCTGCCCCCTTGCAGACACAGATTTGCTTCCTATTGTTTGTTACAACACAAAGGCAAGTGGAATGACCGAATCTCAGACCAATAAAAGTCAATCTGTGATTGTTCTCTTTCATAGTGATGTTGCTAAGTCCTTGTCTGAGCACCTACTGTGCTGGGTAGTGCTAGCTGAGCCTTCTGTGTTATTGTTTAGGCTCATTGACCTGGGTGGGCTTTGGTCTTCTTTGAGTTTTGGGCCACACCCAGTGATGCTCAGGGCTTACTCCTGGCTTTACACTCAGGAATCACTCCTGGTGGTGTTTGGGGGACCCTATGGGATGCCGGGGCAGGTTTGCACAACTCAAGACTCAGTTTCTTCACTCTCAAGACTGGGACGTGCAGGTCACCGATGGTTCCTATCTGCTTTGTCCACAGTGATGACCTGAGCCAAGAACAGTGGCTGGAACATTACTGTGGTTCTGAGAATATGGGTTGTTTTATTGAGTGAACCAGCCCAAGCCAAGCGTATTCTGCTTGCTCTGCAGAGCCTTTTGGGGGGACCAGAAATCAGTTTGGTGTTCAGTGTGTGTCTGGCCCATCAAGTAGCGGGATCATGGGGGGCCATGGCTGCTGTCTGTTCTGGAGATGGACCTGCTTATTTCTGATAGGATGCCCAAGTAGGAAAGTTCAGTTTCCTCATACAAGATGCTTTATCCACAGTCCTTTTGGGCTGGGAGAGAAGCATGCAGAGAAGATGTGCTTGTGAGAGCTGGGGGTGGGGGAGGGGGGAAGAGTGAGAGAGGAAAAGAGAGATGGAGGGGGCAGGGAGAGAAAGGGGAAGAGAGAGGAGACAGAAAGATAGTGAGGGAGAGAGAGGAAGAGAGAGGGAAAGAGGGGAGGAGAGAAAGAGGGGAGGAGAGAGAGAGGGAGAGAGAGGGAGAAAGGGAGGGAGAAAGGGAGGAAGGGAGGGAGAGAAAGAAGAAGGGAGAGAGGGAAAGAGGGAGGGAGGGAGAGAGAGGAAGGGAGAGAGAGGGAGAGAGAGGGAGGGAGAGAGGAAGAGAGGGAGAGAGATGGGAGAGAGAGGAGGGGGGGGAAGGAGAGAGAGAGAGGTCAGTTCTTTGCTCTGCCTCCACATCAGAGCCGGTTGATGAGTCTCAAGGTATGTTTGAAGTGCAGGCAGGGAAGAGGCAGACCCGAGATTTGGCTGGGAGCACCACCATGGCATGAATGGGGAGGAAAACCAGAGAATTCTGTAATTAAAGATCTGCTTATGCTCTGCCCAAGTGTCCTGGGGACTTGGACTTGGTGTCCAGTCAAGTGTCAGTTTGGGTAATTGTGCTGTGATGACCTCGGGCTCTCTCTGGGGTGTTCTGGAGAAGCAGTGCTGCCTCATGCCTTCCTAGTCTTCCCGTAGGCAGCTCAGCTTCCGTGTGGGATGGCCGAGGAGTGGCAGCAGCGGGAGGAAAGATTGGGTTTAGTTACGGGAGAGTCAACTCCTTGGCTCACCGAAGCTAACCTTTGATGGCCAACTACAGAGTTCCCCCAAGCGCTGGGCTACCCCATGTTAATGTCACTCAACACTACCCTGATAGGGGGTGGCAGGAAGAATACAGTGTGGAGGCGGGTATTGGTGATGGGAAATGTGCACTGGTGGAGGGATGGGTGTTGTTTGACTGAAAATCATGAAAGCTTTGTAACTGTACCCTTATTTTTTTCTCTTTTTGGGTCACACTCAGCAGTGCTCAGAGGTTACTCCTGGCTCTGCACTCAAGAAGTACTCCTGGCGGTGCTTGGAGGACCATGTAGAACGCCGGAGAATGAACCCAGGTCTATGGCCCACAAGGCGAACGCCCTCCTCGCTCTATAGCTCCAGCCCCTGTAACTGTACCTTATGGTGACATAAATAGCTAAATAAATCATTTAAAAAAAAGAACCTTCCCCCCACTACCCCAAAATAGACTTGTACTTACCACAGTTTCTTAAGTGACTACCCTAGTTCCTCATGGCACGCGGGAATCCCACTGAATAACACTATCAAAACAGAGGATGCTTTTGGGGGAGTGGGGACACTTTCAGCAGTGCTCAGGGGACTGTGTGGGACCAGGAAATCAATCCAGCACCTGTACATGCAGAGCATCTATGATGAGCTCCGGCCCCTCAAACCATCTCCAAACTCTTGACCACAAGACGCAGATTCAACACGGACCACCTCACCCAACAACTCATTCCAAAGCAGAGGGACTCCTACTGCATATGCTATTTTATTTATGCATTTTGGGGGGGGGCATCACACTCGATGGTGCTCAGGGCTGACTTCTGGCTCTGCACTCCAGGGTCACTACTGGCAGGGCTCAGAGGACCATGTAGGATGCCTGGAATTGAACCTAGGTTGACCACGGACAAGGCAGTGACCTTCCCACTGTCCTATCTCTCTGGCCCCATCTCTTTTCAACATGGCTCTCCAAGACAGCCATGCCCCCGCACCCCCCGATGCCCTCCAATGCCAATCCGGCAGTGCCAAGTTGGCCCCATGAAAATGGAGAGCAAATACAACGCGGAATGGTGGCTTTGGAAAACCCAGTCTTTCTCCTGACCAAACTCCGTGGATGCGTAGGATTGGGGTTTTCCCAGCCTTGGGGAATGAAGAAACCAAAGCCCTGGCCGTGGGTTTGCCAGCCGGCACTATTTCCTCTGACCTCGACCGCTATCTGCCATTCTTCTTTCCTCAACCCCGTTAGGCTTGGCTAACGCCGATGGGGGCTGTGGGTGCCAACTGGGGCCTTGGAAAACAGCTCATGGAGGGAGTGGAGGACGGGGGTGGGGTGGGGGTGCTGGGCCTGTGGAGCGCTGTGGCTGGGAATTCTTAGCCTCGCTGGAAAGGGAGCCGCTCGCTGGCAGCTCTGTGTGGTCTGCCGGTCCATCCAAGACAAACCTCAACCCCAGAGCTTGTTTGGGCGGCCGGGGGGGGTGGGGTGGGGTGGGGGGGAATAGAAGCGAGTTTGCTCCCTGTTTTGCAAGAAGTGGACCCAAGGATCCCAGGCTGGGCCTCCCTCTTGGTCTTTTTCCTTTTTAAACAAACCGCCCGGCTTTTAAGATCTTCAAAATCCCATTAAAGGCTTTTACCCCTTCATAGATTGGAGGCGTTTGATGAAAGGGGGTGGGGGGGGGGAGGGAAGAGATAATATGCCTCCGAGAACAGAGACCAGAGGCCTTAATTTCGCCTGTCTCCCCCGCCGGTAATGGTGTTGGATGTAAACAGTGCTCGGGTGAACGCTGGAGCGTGATTACAGGAGGGCCGGGGAGAGGGGAAGTGTCTGCAACCGCAGGCAGGAATGTCGCCCTTTGAAGACGCTCGCCACTTCTTTCCTGGCCCTCACCCTGGCTGTCCCCCACCCCGCTAGGCCCCAACCCTGACCGCTTTTCTCCCCAGTGCACTTCTCGGGGGTCCTGGTACTGTAAACACGGTGACAGAAATTAGACGCGGGCAAATCTGTTAAACATTTGAAGCCGGAGTGAGCTTGGCAATTGTCTGGCTCTGCGGGCTCCCCGAGACGCAGCTAATAAGACTGTAATGGGGCCGGTTGTTTGTGTCTGGCCTGGAGGGAGGCAGGGCAGGGGGTCAGGGCTGGGCAGGCGGCCGCAGCTCTCGGAGGGACCCGAGTGTCACAAGTCGTCATGGGACCCAGACTTCTCCCACCCGGGAGCTGGGGGTGGGTGGGGCCACCCTGGGACACCCATCAGTGGGCCTGGTCCCTTTCTGCTGGGGGGGGCGTGCTCTCGAGGTGCTGGTCGCCGAGCCCCTCGTCTTGACAGCTTCCGCCTGCACACTTGCGTTGCAGTCTCTTGGCCCTCGTCGTGGGTTCCCGCGGTGACATTGGCAGTGACGTCAATGGGATGCCATATGCCAGCCACGTGCAGGCCCCGGGTGCCTCCGTGGGAGGAGGCTGGCCAGCCCAGCCTTACAGAGCAGCTCGGGCCTCGCCCCTCGCTGCCAGGGATCAAGTTCACGTTCTTAATTCTGGTCAGATGGTGGGGCGGGAGCTCGGCCCAATGCTCATTCAATTAATCCAACAAATATGCCTGGGTGCGGGGGGGGGGGCAGCCAGGGGAACGAAATATTGGCCACGGGGAGTAGAACGTGGTGCCCGGGGTGCCCCTGGGCTGGCGATCTGGGCTTGCAATGAATCATTTCACAAATGACCGCTGAGTAGTCAGAGCTGGAAGGGGAAGCTCTGGGGGATTGAAACGGGGCGTCTCAGTCTCATCTCGCTGGGCAGGGGGTGCCTCAGGCCGGAGGCTGCTCTTTATCTCTAAAGATGAGATAAAGAGGGGGTGGAGGGTTGGACTCAGGGGGCAGAGGACTCTTAGTTTTGGGGGGTTCTGTGAACGCTGAGGCAGACTTGTTTTCTTACTGAGCCGGAACAGATGTTCCAAAGCTGGGAATGTCATTCTCTTGCCCCCAAGCCTATTTTTTGGAGGGGTATTCAGGCTGTCTGGGCTTTGGGTCGAGCATCATTCTGGTGCTTTGTCCATTCGGATTTCAACGGCAGAGAGTGGAGGGTTGAGTAGGCCATTGGCAGGAGGCGTGTGTGTGCCTCTTTGGTGTGCTGTTACCCAGGATCACATTCCCGAGGAAGATTTTTTTTTTTTGGCTTTTTGGGTCACACCTGGCGATGCTCAGGGTTACTCCTGGCTTTGCACCCAAGAATTACTCCTGGCGGTGCTGGGGGGACCATATGGGATGCTGGGAAGCAAACCCGGATAGGCCACGCGCAAGGCAAATGCCCTTCTTGCTGTGCTATCGCTCCAACCCCTCCCCCCCGAAAGATTTAGATGGAGAAACAGCAGCTCTGAGAGGTTAAGTCCTTCATCCCAGGCCATGCACCGATGCTGACCATCACGGACCTTCAGACCCTTGGTCCCCTGCTATGCCCGTCCCATCAGCTGCCTTCACCTCTTGATTTTGTCCTTCCCACTGGACTAGAAATTTCCCAGAGCCAAGGGAGGTGCTTTTGACCTCTTAGTCATCAACATCCTCGACAATGAAGGCCAGGTGAGGTGTGCTGGGAACTCAGACATGCAGCTACGCTCTGCCACTGAACTAATTCCCCATCTCTGGCCACTTCCAGACAAGCTTTTAATCAAACTTAATCTTTTTCTCTAAGTTTTTAATTAAGTAAGAAAGAGTCCCCGCTTCCTTGTCCCTCTGTTGTATATGTATAATATATATATTATACTCTACAAATGAATGCAGTCCATTTTATACCTGTCCCTCTCCTTCTGACTCATTTCACTCAGCATAATACTCTCCAAATCCACCCATTTATGGGCAAATTTCATGACTTGATTTTTCCTATCAGCTGCATAATATTCCATTGTGTAGATGCCATAGAGGTAGACTGGAGGGGGGAGGGGGTTGGGTGGGAGGTGATGGGAGGGAACCTGGGGACTCTGGTGCTGAGAAATGTACATTGGTGGAGGCATGGGTGTTGGAATACTGTATGACTGAAGCCTAATCATGAACAGCTTTGTAAGGGTCTATCTCATAGTGATTCAATAAAAATCACGATCACGATCATGATCATCCTGTTTTTCGTCGATTGCCTCAAGCAGGCACCAGTAAAGTCTCCTTCGTCCTAGCCCTGAGATTTTGAAAAAGTGCCATATTCAAGGCTCTTTCAGGTTTAGGAGAATAAGACCCAACATTGTTACTGGTATTTGGCATATTGGGTACACGACGGGGAGTTTGCCAGACTCTGCCATGTGGGCAGGTTACATTAGGTAGCCTGCCAGGTTGTCAAAGTAAGAATGAGATAATAAGATATGGCGCGGCCACAAATGCGGCTGCGCACTTCCGGGAGCTGGGTGTTATAGTCTCTGGGTCTTGGCCGTTGATGGGATTACATGGCGCCAGGGGGTCAGTTGGTGGGTGTGACCCCTGCCTACTGGAAGATGGAGGATCTGGGTGGAGGATGCTCAGCCTTGATCCGAGCAGGCATGGAGATCTCAGCCCCGGGACCCGCATGCCTTTGTTCCCCTGCTGGTACCTTCGTGCGTATAGAAAGTGGTCTCAGCGTGGTAATGGCTGGTTATGGAGGTCTTTGGGGTTCTGCCAGGGCTCTGCTTGGGGCAGGGAGGGAAACTCAACCCGCCCCCCTCCAAGGGGCCCCCGATGAGGACAGCCAGGTGCAGGGGCAGGAGATTCTGCGCTGTTCTCTTCCGGGAGCTGGGTTTTATAGTCTCTGGGTCTTGGCCATTGATGGGATTACAATAAAAATAAAAAAGTAAAATAAAATAAAATAAGATAAAGGTAAGTATCAGGTTGGCACAGCTAGCCAGAGAAAAAAAAGTAAAAAAGTAAAAAGTAAAATAAAATAAAATATAAAAAGGTAAGTATCAGGTTGGCACAGCTAGCCAGAGAAACAGGCAGGGTCGATTCAGCAGCAGGGATGGATATCTCTGCTTCCAGGGGCTGCGTGTGAACCCAGGCACAAGGGGACGTCTCCACAGCCACTTCGCATCCACTCCCCTTGCTCTCCGGCTCTGCCTCGGGGACTGTGCGCAGCAGTTGCAGAAAGCAGAGCCCCCCTGCAGTTCCCCCAGGCCCGCCTCGTGCCCCCAACACACATCATTTATTTCCATAAGTGCCTGTCTCTCTCTTCCTTCAATATGCTCAGGGTTACAACTTTCTCTGCTTCCTGGGGGAGTCGCCCACTCCGCAGGGCTATTACTCACTCCATAAAGGCTGTCTCCAAAGCCTTTCTGGGCCCTTCTCTCCCTGACCCCTTGCAACTGACCAGTTAAAGGGGAGACATGTGTCTCATGTTGGTTCCGGGAGGGCCGCCATGTTGGGTGGCATGTGGGAAATGAGAGGAGCCTCCAGGGAGCACGCCCTTCCCCTGCTCCCTCCTTCTCTGGGTTTGAAGCCCTGTCATTTATTTTGTTGCTTTCCCTGTCTTTTCTACACGTCCTCCCCATTTGGAAAATGGAGATTGATTTCCTTGGAACTTCATGGCAAAAATTCATCTCCCGCAGCCCAGTCTTGGGACGCTGAGAGGCAGACAAGGTGGTGAACCTGAGCTTCAAAGGCACGAACACAACGATGCCGACCACTTCACTGAACCTTTAGGGGTGTCATAGTTCTCACTGGAGAAATGAAGACGTGAGTCCACTCAGTTCATTTCTCTCCCCACCAGATGCACGGGCCCCAGATATAAAATATCCACCGCCATGATACAGGCAGTGGCAAAATCAATCACGATAATGATGTTGGGAAATGAAGATGAATCATTCCCTAAGAACTGGTGTGCAGGGTTTTCAATCCCATCACCTCTGATTAATCTCTGTGTGACCTTGGGTAAGTTGTTTAACTTCTCTGGACCTTGGTTTTGTCAACTGTAAAGAAAAATAAAGCCATCACCGTGTCTTCCTTCAAGGGTTGCCATACAAATGCAATCAATTAGAGCAGAGGTTCTCAGACTCAGAGGTCCTTGGCATATAGCAAGCACTTCGCAAACGTTTGCTTATGCAACTACTACCATTATTATTATTTACAACTCGTCTCTATTTTGCATGTGGAAAGCTTGACTTCCTGTTTCAATGGAAACGTTTCTCTCATGTCAGAAGCTCCCGTTCAGTCATTCATCCTTGCTAATAAGTAAAACTAGTTGTGCCAAGAATTTGACAGATGCTGAGTCCCACAATGCTCAGAGGACAGGATGGGAGTTCTGCAAGCTGGGCCTGAACCACACCATCCTTGTTCTAGCATCTTCCTTGCATGCCTCCACGGTGGTAGGGAGCAGTGCGGATGGAAGCAATTGGCCAGATAACAGTTCCAGCATTTTCCGATGGAGGGAACTGACAAACGCTTGTTCACACCTTCTTGGTGAGGGTCCCTAGGGAGCTCTTGTTCATTGTGTATTTTTTTTCCTTTTTGGGTCACACCCAGCGATGCTCAGGGGTTCCTCCTGGCTCTGCACTCAGGAATTACCCCTGGTGGTGCTCGGGGGACCACATGGGATGCAGGGAATCAAACCCAGGTCGGCTATGTGCAAGGCAAATGCCCTAGTCACTGTGCTATCGCTCCAGCCCTCATTGTGTGTTTGGCAGTGACAAATTTGGGCCATAACTGATACTGCTCAGGGATTACCTCTGGCTCTGTGCTCAGGAGTGACTCTTGACAGTGCTCAGGGGGACCAGATGCGGTGCTGGGGATCAAACCGATGTTACTTCCTGCAAAGCAAGTGCCTTAGCCCTTGTGCTATCACTCTGACCCCCCCCTTTAAAAAAATCTGTTCAATAATATTTGTTTTTTAGCGTTAGGAATAACTCTGGTGGGTGATGGGATGAGGGTCAGGCTTAGACTAACAATCACGCTTTGAGAACTTTGGTTGTTTTTGGCTTTCTTTCTGCATTCACCTTGTGTGGACTTGAGGGATGGCATAACTTGAAAAAAAAGAGAGAGAGAGAGAAAAAAAGAGACCCAAAGTGTATGAAAGAGATTAAGCCTCGGTATGAAAAGTATTTTTATAGGCAGTTTGGCCCCGGCTTTGAAGTTCAATGGGGAGTGATGTATTGCTATCAGCTTGGACTTCGCACCTATTCAATTCTGAGGCCAGGTATTGATGAACTGCAGCTTTGGGGTTTCCAAGAATGAAAGCAAATTAGGGCAAGCTGGGGAAGGCCCCCTGGCTGCAATTTCATCTCTGAGATGTTTCCGGTGTGTGTGTAAACGTTGTCTTGCTCTAAATTAGAAAGATGGGGTGACAATATTCCCCCCCCAAAAAAAATTATTTTGGAAAAGGAAAGAAAAAGAGCCACTCAGAACCCTCAGGCTGAGAGACTCAGCCGTGTGGGCTGGCCGTTGGCGGAGGGGAGAATGCCACCCCAGGAATTCACGGGAAATGAGTTTTCACTCTCAGGCAGGCCTTTTCCCAGCCGTTTCCTGCACTTTATCAAAGCAGACAAAGGAGTTTCAAACTCCAAGGCCCCAGAGCTGAGAATTGCTTTCTTAGAAGCAAGAGTTGTGGCTCCATGATTTTGGGGGGCTCCCCAATCAGTGCTCTGGGTACTCAGGGATACTCCAAGTTGAGCCCCCACCAGCCAGACTGGCAGTTTAGTGTGAGGATGTGGGGATGAGGTGTGGCTCTCTCCCCAGTGCTGGGGCCACGTAAGGCGGTACCTGTGAGGATGCTCAGGGACCTTGTGGCGCCCGGAAGTGAACCCAGCTTGGCCAGAGGTTAGGCAAGTGCTTTGGCCTCTGGACTATTTCTCTAGTCTTTGCGCTGCATTTCCGCAGAATATTCTCCACCTCACAAATTTAGGTGTCCCCTCCTGGGGGGAAAATGAAGCCGCTTCTCTTCAATGGAAGAGTTTTGTGACTCCCTGTTTTCACCCACCCAGAGCAATCCAGAGAAGAGTTTCCGTCTTAGGCCAAACATCGTGGAGAGAAGCAGAATGGCATTTGCTTTCCTAGCGAGCCCTGCCAGCGGCTGAGTGCCACTCTGGGTGTCTAACCTCCAGCCAGACCCTCTCACGCCATCAATTCTGTTCCCCTCTCAGAGACAATCTCAGGTGGAGGCTCCTCGGTCAACCCCTTTCGGGCTGACTTGATCTTTGGAGAAACTAAGACATGTGGGAACCACATCACTCCCATGAACACACAACCCTCAGGTCAGTGCCAGGTCGCAAACTGAAACAGTCCAATCAGAACCCAAAGCCTCATCGCCCCTGCCTCTCACTTGTCTGAAGAAGCAAAGCCAGAAGCTTCCAGTGCCCACATCCAACTATGCCCACCATGGATGCACAAGTTCCTCTTTTTGCAGGCAGGGACCCCAGCTTGGGCCAGCACTACCCACCGATTGCTCAATTGGCATCACCTGCTACTTATTTCTTCATCTGTAAAATGGGCATAATAATAGCAGGGGCGTCCCGGGCCTGATTAATTAACGTTTGCACGAGTTCTTTGAGATTCCAGGATGAAAGGTTCAAGGCCATGCCAAGGGCAGTTAACAAGAGCATTTGCAGGGGCTAATTCAGGAGGCCTCGTGCTTCCCCCTGGGCAGTTTCGGGACTGCTGCTGACTCAGGAAAGAGGAACGAAGGCAGAGGATGCCTCCTACTGCCTGGCCCAGGGTTATGGCGGGATGGTGGTGGGGGGCATGGCTTGACTGGAAATGTCACCCCCACCCAGTCGGGGCTGTGTCCTTCCATGCTGAGAGTTCTGGCTCCCCCAGGCTGGACTCTGGATGGGGACTCAGGCTTTGAAGAGGAGGGGAGCACCAGGAGAGACTGAGGTCACTGAGTGGCGTCCCCCTGATGGAACGTGTGCCTTGGTGGGGAGGGTGGTGTCCCAAGAGAGCCTGGCACTCAACACCCCTGCTGTCTCTAGCTCCTTGAGGAAGGGGCTGAGTGGATTGTGCCCAGTAATGCCTCCAGAGCTCCCTAACCATGCCAGTGAGGCAGGGGTGAGGTGGGGTAGGGTGCGGGCAGTCATGATCCGGAAACTGAAATGAAGGGTGATTCTCATCTCTGATAGCGTTTCTCTGCTTATCGCCCCATTCAGCAATACCACTGAGGGCTCGAAAGGAAACTTCCCATTTAGAACCACATTAGAGTCACAGAAAATTCAAGAAGGTAATCCAGCAAGTTCCAAACACCCCCAAGCCTGCTCTCCCCTTGTATCGATGCCTGCGGTGGGCTCATAACTTCGCAGCGGTGCTGACGACTATTACCAAGCTCCATGCTGTATTGAAGTGGGCCGATTCTCACCCATTGACCCCTCTTGGTCTCAGGATTCCATGCTGGATGCCACAGCACACTTAGTTATCACATCTCTTGAGATCTGGGATTGTTTTCCAGATGTTTCTTATTTTCTTTGACCTTGACCATGAAAAAATTGCTCTATTTCTATAGTTTAAGTCACATGGTTACAATAGTGTTAACATTGATGGATTTGATGTAAAAACTATTACACCATCGCCAGCCCCAAAGCACCCAAGTTCCTTCGCATATATATCTATATCTATCTATCTATCTATCTATCTATGTATATATACTGGGCCCGCTCGAGCAAATCGACGATCAACGGGAGGGCCTTTACCTTTACCTTTATATATATATATATCTGTTGTTGTTTGGTTGGTTGGTTGGTTGGGGTGGTTGGGGGCTACACTGGGGTACCATCTGGGGAGCTGAGGATCTAAGCCTAGCTGGTCATGTTCCAAGCAATCACTTGACCCACGGGACTATCTTTCTGGCCTCTCCACCATCTGCTCATGTCACGTGTAGCCCACCTCTTCCTCCCCCACAACCTCCTGCCACAGATTTGCCATCTAAGTTGTAACCCAAGGCCAGGCCATAACCATTTGGAGTAGTGAAGCTCAGGTATTTTCCTGATTGCTTCTTACCTGAGGTCTATTGGATGTTCTTCTTGTGATTTGTCTCAGGTTTCTTGTCCAGGAACCACATCGTTGCTGTGCTCAGGACTTAGCGGTATCTGTTGGGAGTCGATTCATTCTTGATGTTTACTTGCATGTCATGAGTCATCTCAAACCACGAGAAGAGAATATAATTGAATGACTTCACCCCTCACATTACTCAGCACATGCATGTGCTCCCCAAATTCCTAAAGGAAACCAGGAACCGTGCTTTGATTTCTTTGAGAGTCAAAAGAAATTGAGTGGTCTACACTTTTGAAATGCGAATTTATGAAATGTGATTTTACAGCAAGCATCATTTAATATGGGTTGGAATACAGCAGGTAAGGCACTGGTACTGTATACTGTCGACCCAGATTTGATTCATACACACTACCTATGGTTCCCTGAGCCAACCAGGAGTGATCCCTGAGCACAGAATCAGGAGTAAGCCCTGAGCACCGAGTGATCCCTGAGCACAGAATCAGGAGTAAGCCCTGAGCACCAGGGCTGGGTGTATACTGAGACCCCAAAGTAAACAAACACACTAAAAGAATTACCTAATTGTTCTATAGGGCCCACACCCAGCAGAGCTGGAGGTGGTCCAAAGATACTCAAGAATCACTGAGAGCTCCTAGGGCTGAGGGTCCATGGGGTGCCTTGGATTGAAGTAAGGCCTTGGTGAGTCACATTCCCAGCCCAGGATGTATCATTGTTTGATGATGAGTGAATGATGTCACTAATGTGTCCAGAGAGGAAAGGCCAACCAATTGGCTAGGCACTCTGTCAGCTGCAGACTCGATCAGAGCCTGTGGAGGGAATTTAAAGAGCCATTGAGTATGATCAAGTATGACTACCTCATTTTGTTCTTCTCTGCCTACCAGCCCTTTGTAGCTTCCCATCTTCCGAGGCTGGTTGGCGAGGGCTTGCGAGATCTCTAGGCACTCTTCTCACTTGAATCCGGGAAGACAAGGCCACGTGGATGCCATCCCTTTCTTTTGAGACTTGGGACTTTGCCCATTGGTTTCCACTTTGATGGATGACCTCACTCAACAGATGTGCAACAAGTATTGTATTAAGCCTTAAGATTTGCTCCACACAACACACATCAAGCCCCCCCCCCCCACTCCCCCAGAAAATCCAGTGCAGCAGGTTGACACAATTACCCTTGGCTGTGTGGTATGTGTCATCAAGGCATGCCATCCCTAACTTGAAATGTTACGTACATAATTCTGGTGTGGCCCTGAGGGCTGTCTTCTTCTCTAGTTCTCTCCACTTGAAAGCAAGGAAAGCAAACATGCCACTGGAAGAGTTTGCATCTCCACTCTCCCCTATCAGAAACAAGACTAGAAATGCAGCTTAGAGCCCCGCCAACAGATGTTTTCTCCAAGCTTGCTAGATGGGTGGGGGGGGGGGGGATGTGAACATCTGAATACTCAGATCGTTTATGTCAGAACTGCTGTTCTCTGCCATTTCTAAAGTTTCATTTTTTTATGCATCCATACAATTCCACTTTGGTGCCTTCATCAGACTAACTTTCATTAGTTGACTTGATTATATATATATGTATATATATATATATATATATATATATATATAAAGTAAAGTAAAGGCCCTCCCGTTGATCGTCGATTTGCTCGAGCGGGCCCAGTAACGTCTCCATTGGAGACTTTGTTGTTACTGTGTCTGGCATATCGAATACTCTCAGTAGCTTGCCAGGCTCTCCGAGAGGGGCGGAGGAATCGAACTCGGGTCGGCCATGTTGGCCGCGTGTAAGGCAGACGCCCTACCCGCTGTGCTATCGCTCCAGCCCATTATATATATATATATATGTTAAAATTCTTTTCTTCTGGAGAAGGAGGGACCAAGCCCTTCTACCCAATCAAGGCCTAGTGTGATTTCTGGGGAGCTGGGAAAAGCTGCTAAGTTAAGGTCTGTTGGTGGGGGAGGGGGTAGGGGGGGAGAAGTTTCCAGGTACCACTGGGGCTGAGGGTTAGCGCTGTGAGGTTGTTTGACTCCAGACTTAGTCTCTTCACCTATGGAATAGGAATAGGTCCCTCTATTTCCAAGAATGTATGAAAGGAAAACACGTTTATAAGTTGTCATGTCCTGCAGCCTTGGAAAACATCTTGGGAGACTCACTAGATGGTATCAAGGACTTGGACTTGATCGTGACACAAGCCTCCAGGTCACTACACAAGACTGATGCAGGGGGTGAGGGCTCCTTGCTTGAGTCAGTGAATAGAGAGGAGTGAGGATGGGTGAGGGAATGGAAGGAAGGGTCCATGGAGGAAGGAGTGGAGGGATGAGTGAGTAGCTGAATGAATGAATGATGAATGAGAGAATGGCTTGGCGGGGGCGGAGGGGGGAGGCATCAGAGACCATCCTCTAAGTGAATCTCTTCCCTCCTGTCCCTTGGGGTTCTTTGGAATCAGAGGGAGCCACCCTCACCCCCATCCTGGCTCCTGCCTCACAACTGTTCTGTGGCTTTTAGCCAGCCAACTCACCTCTTAGTTCCCTTGCTCATAAAAGCATGCTAATGACACCTTTTAGAGGGTTGGTGGTGTGGTGGGTGTTGAGAAAATTAATTGGGTGGTGGTAAACGGCTTTGGGATCTCCAGATGAAAGGCGCCGCGGAGGGGGCTGTTATTACCCTGTTACCCTGGGTTTCCTCTCCTGCCTTGTCACCCAGCGGGGGCCCCTCCCACGGACTCCACACGCTTTCTGCTCCAGGAGGGAGCCTGTCTTTCCTCTGCGCTGACTCTTCCCTGGAGACATTTGGCAGAAGGCGTTCAGGTGAGAGGGATCTAATCCTCAGAGTGTGGCTGCCTGGCCTCATTTCCTTCCAGAAGGATCGATTTTCCCCCAAATGCCAACCAGGCCCTGCCGTCCACAGCAGACCCAAACCAGATTCTCTCTCCTTCTCTTCCTGGCATGATAAAAGAGAGCCTCCCTCTGGATGATGCTGGGGAAGTTTCACCTGTTGGCAAGGCCTGGACTCAGATCTCGATCAAGGCCAGGTGTTTACCAGCTGTTGTCCAGGGAGACCTGGGAGACATCTGTATTCCCCCCCCCCCCCCCACCATCCCCAGTAGATCACAGCCTCCCTGCCCTCCGTCTGTAGCACCCCAGCATGGAGGCAGAGGGTATGAGTGTCTTTCCATTGGTCTGTTTCTAAGAAAGTCATCAGTTTTGACATTACAATGGGGTTGACAGTCCCATCCAGGATGGGGAGGGAGACTGAGTGATTTGGTCCTGTCTCACCTGGGACCCAGAGGTTGGACTCTTTTTCCCTTATCTACTTGCCTTGTTTGACTTCTAAGGATGCTTCTGGGTCTTCTTTGGCTCAGAGTAATCCTGACTTTGTTTCCTCTGCTTCCACCACAGGAAACACCAAGTTCCTGAGTCTAGAAATAGGGGCACAAAACTTGTCTTCTTCTTTCTTCTTTTTTTCCTTCCTTCCTTCCTTCCTTCCTTCCTTCCTTCCTTCCTTCCTTCTCTCTTTTTCTCTCCTCCTCCTCCTCCTCCTCCTCTTCCTCCTCCTCCTCCTCCTCCTCCTCCTCCTCCTCCTCCTTCTTCTTCTTCTTCTTCTTCTTCTTCTTCTTCTTCTTCTTCTTCTTCTTCTTCTTCTTCTTCTTCCTTGTCTTCTTTCTCCTCCTCTTCCTCCTCCTCCTTCTCCTCCTCCTCCCCCTCTTCCTCCCCTCCTCCTATTCCTTTACCTCCTTCTCCTCCTTCCATGATTTCCAATACTATTAATAATAGTGCTTCCACTCCTCTTCACCAATGTCCCCAGATTTTCTCCCCCACCTCCCAAGCTACCTCCTCAACAGTCACATTTTCCAGTTTCACTATTATAGCATGGCTCCTTCTTGACCCCAGGGCCCATCACTCTGAGGATGGATTTTCCCAGAATTCTCTAGTCTTTCCTTTCTCCAATTTCATCTCCTACTCTAGGCTGCATAGTCTCATTCTCTTCAGACAACAGTACAAGCTCTGTGCAGTTTTCACTCTGCCTGCACCGTCTCCTGTGTTGACAAGCTTGTTCATCCTCCATGAGAGAATCCCATCAAATTCCAGAGGAAAGATTCGCAAGTGGAGCAGAGGCCTCTGGAGTCCCCCTTCCCCACAGCACGTGTCTTTTTCCCACCTTGGATTTTCCTCTCTCTTCTTCCTCCTTTTGTCCTCTCCTATGTTCTTCATTGTCTATTTTCTCTCTTTTCTTAAACTCCTGGCTCATAGATGCCTGTGGGTCTCCTTAAAGAATCTCCATATTTATCTCCTCTTGTGGTGGGTCTTTCACCATTGACCTTTCCAAAGCATTGGCAGTGCTTTGGAAGAGCCTTTGCAATGACCCGAGGCTCTGTCCCATGCAGGTATGACTGGTGGGGGACCTAGATGGTGATCTCGGCTCCACTTACACTTGCAAAGCTCTACAAGAGATAAAAATGTCTTCTCTTTTGAGAAAATGGAACGAGTTCCTTTTCTCTCTCACTGTAGCACCTAATTCTCTGAGACTAGAAACCGATTTTCCTGTTCTTTGACTCCGCATCAGTTATCCATGATTACCCCTGCATTTAAAACATGTTTCCATTAACTGGAGTGCCTGCATGGAACCTGGGACAGATGTGGACTCCAACTGATATTTGTAAAGTTGGAATGGAGAGGGGAGAATGAGGCCCTCCTTACTGGGTCTTTGTCAATCTCTTGTGTTTCCTCACCCTCCCTAGGTAAATTCTATTATTCTATTGCCCCAAGGAGGCTTGAAACCTCCTCTGCAGAGGTAGGAAAATTCCACTCAGGTCAATATTTTGTTTTATGCCCCTATAGCTAGAGCCAGGGCCTACACAGGCTCAGCTGTTTCCTGCAAGTGTTTTCTGTTTGACACTGAGTGTATTTCTTATAGATGTATCTGTGGTTATTCCCCTTTCACCCACACTTACTTCACATTTCAAAAAATTATTTTTGTGGTGCTGGGGATTAATCCCAGGGTCTCACACTGCAAGGCAAAGGCCTTCCTGCTGAGTCCCATTTCTGATCCCCACTTTAAAACCCACTACCCCTTGTTGGGTGTGAAAAACTTCCTTTGAAGAGTCTGTCCCTGAAAGTTGGTGCCAGGGTTGAAGACAGTAGCTGATCATTTCTCTTCTCTCTCAGTTTTCCAGGCTTCCAGCTCCCCTGTGTAGAAAGGAGACTTTCTGGTTCTGCTCCTGTCACTAAGTCACCCTGAGAAAGTGATGGGTGCTTCAGTTGTCAGGTTAGGAGCTGGTGTAGATCAGGCATCAACAAGCTCCGGCCCACGGC
Source organism: Sorex fumeus (assembly GCF_029834395.1). Taxonomy (NCBI): domain Eukaryota; kingdom Metazoa; phylum Chordata; class Mammalia; order Eulipotyphla; family Soricidae; genus Sorex; species Sorex fumeus. The sequence goes on along the minus strand of NW_026606308.1, from coordinate 359,617 downwards.
TTGTTTGTATAAATAAAGTTTTATTGGCATGGTGCCCATTGCTTACATATTGCCTGAGTGTTTTCCTACAAGTATGGCTCAGAATCCTAAAATATTTACTCAGAGTAGCCTGAAGACTATTTTGGTCTGAGCATTCCCACTAGGACTTTTAGCTGGCATGACTGGCCTCGCCTTCTCCATTCTTCTCGCCCTTATGGGGTCCGTGCTACCAGGCTCCTGGATGTGACCCCTGGTTGGCATCAAGTGACCACAGCTCCAGTACCCATCACATTCTCATCTTTGGTCTACCCCCCACTCCTGTCTTTCCCTTTGCATCCAAACTGGGGCATGGGGTGGTGTCAGCATGGGACTCTCATCTCCTTTCTCCAGAACCATTAGAACAGCAACAACTAAACGTGCTGTTTTGCGCCCTACGCCCAAGCAGGCTCTCAATCCCTTCTCTGAAATTTCCACATCCCAAACTCTCTGTGAGTCAAATCTCCTGGTCCCCCTCAATCAGGAGAGCACCCTGTAGCCCCACAAGGCTTGAGATAACTGAGGAGCTTTCGAAGAACAGCTTCCAGTGAGTGTCGGTCCCCTGGGCTGCAGATATCTATGGGGGATAGACCCGTGCTACAGCCCGAGAGAGGAGGAGTGCTCCTCACACTTTTTCTCTCAAGCCTGGTAAGCTCTGAATGCTGGAACACATTTGGCTCTGGGGGTTTCCGATTAGGGGTTGTGAACCCAAGTTCTTCTTTTTTTATGGTAATTTCCTATTTCTGGCAAGCATTTAAAAGTATATAAAGTGAGTTCATTTCAGCAAAAATAAAAAAATAAAAGCCCACAAAATGAATAATAACCAGTGGCGTGCCACGCTCTGGTTTCAATTGCCAGGAGTCCCGCAGCCACTGAAGTTGGGGACAGACTGTCCCGAGGGGTATTTCCCATCCCTTTAATAACCCCTGACCTGCCCCCCCAAGCTTTTCACTTCCTCCCTGACTCTCCTCTGTGCTCACCAAGGCGCCCCCTTATTGCTCTGAATACAGAGTATCTCCATACGCGGCTTAGTTAATGAACAATCCTGTCTTCCCCATAAAACCATGCGTGGCGCCAAGAGCTCATTTGCCATCCCCAGCTCCTTTGGGGACCCACTTGCAGTTCCTGAGGAGGCAGGAGTCAAGAACCCGAGCACCCGGGGGCCCGGGCATGCTGCGAGGTGCAGGACACAACTCCATGGCCAGGAGCGACCCCCATGCCATGGTCAGAAAGGGGCTGGTGCACACTTTCCAAGGGCCTGGTCCTTGGCCTTAAGGAGAGCTTCAAATACCCAACCCCATTAGCTCCCACAAATGAGGGAAATTTCAACCTAAAGCCGATTACAGCCAAGAAGGCCGAGGCGTCCAAGGTGCTATAAAGAAATGATGTTATTATGTCCAAGGGATGCCATTAAAACTCTGTTTACAAACCCAATGTGCCAGAGAATGGGTCAGGGAAAGAATTATTAGCAACAAAGCTATTTGATCTCTTTTATGATGCAGTGAGTCACCGGGCTCGGTGCTCTCAAAGGTGAATAATGAAAACCTCAAGCCTGTTGATTTAGACACAGGCCCAGCGTTCCCTGCTCCCTAACCTCAGATGCCCTCTCAAGTGTGCCTTCCCCTAAATCAAGTGTGACATCAGACGCCACCGGGCCTCTCCCTGCTCGGCGAGCTAATTGAAGAAGTGATTGGCAGAGAGGGCGCATCGGAGCCCTGTGTAAAGTGATGGATGGGGGTGGGTGGGAGGGGCCGTGGCCGGGACTCCGTGCCCAGCTTTGTTTTCACACGCCCTTATCTGCAGGGCTGGAGGAGGCAGAGCTGTGCTTGTTCCAGCCTCAGCCCTGGAAAGGGAGACTCGGGGTGCAGTGAACATAAGGTCCTACCGTCCTATTTTTGCTTTCTGCTTCCTCCCCCTCTACCAAGCAGCTACCGGGAGCTCCATGGGCCTCCCCGTGATTCCCTGCCCTGGGTGTCTGCAGCCTCGGGCTGTGACCTACAGCCTCTGGGCCTCGGTATTTCCTCTGTCAGCTCCTCTCCTGCTTCCTTTTGGTTCCGAGCTTGCTCTGGGCCTTGGGCCACTTTCAACCCTGGCAGCTACCAGACTCCGCCTCGTCACTCCTCACGTGGCCTCACGGCAGCCACTGTTCTAAGAAGGTCAGAACACTGTGTCTGAGGAACCCTGGAAGCCTGTTGAGGAGGGGTGTTAAGATGGGGACCCCTGAGGTCCTGGAAGCGGGATCCCAACGGCAGTGGCTATACCAGGACGTTTCTGGAAAGAAGAATGTAGGATGGCAAAGCCACAGCCTTGTCCTGGAAGATCAACTTGCTAACTATTGACCAGGTAGGGGTGCATAGGACACCCCCAGAGTTTTGCCTCTCCAGGGCAGAAGGAAGCTGGGGAGGTCACTTTAACCTGACGGCTTCTGCTGGAGGTTTTCCTAGCAACCTTGTTCCAGGGACTCCCTTCTGTCTGGGGGCCAAAGCAACCCACTGCCAAGACTTGGGGGTGCCTTTGGAAACCTGGGGTGTCCAGGGGCACACCAGAGGAATAGGGACACAGAGAGGTGTTTCCCCACAGTGTCCACTCCAGGCCCGGGCCACTGAGATTGAGTCTTCTCGAAGATCCCTCGCTAAGCGACTAGGCACTCCAGGAGCTGCGTATTCGCAAGCTCTGACTTTAGGGCTCACCGAGAACGTGTCTGGGCTCCAGGTCACACTCCAGTATCTCCAGTTCATTAGAAACTCAGAGAATCTCAGGCCTAGAGGAGTGCATTTAAACTTTTTAATTGGGCTAGAGCGATAGCACAGCGGGTAGGGCGATTTCCTTGCGCGTGGCTGACCTGGATTTGATCCCTGGCATCCTGTATGGTTCCCTGAGCACTACCAGGAGTAATTCATGAGCACAGAGCTAAGAGTAACCCCTGAGCATTGCCAGGTGTGATACAAAAGTCCCCCCCCCAAAAAAAAAAGTAAAATTTTTAATTGAGTTTTCATTTTTGTTTGTTTTTTTGGGGGGGACCACACCTGGCAGTGCTCATGACTCACTCCTCACTCTGTGCTTGGGGGTCATCCTTACTCTCTGCTCAGGGATCACTCCTGACAGTACTCGAGGACCATAAGAGGTGCCAGAGATCAAATCCATTTGGCTGTGTGCAAGGCAAGTGCCTAACCCACTGTACTATCTCTCCAGCACCAACATTTAAACTCTTTTGAAATATCAATTTTTGTAGTTTAAGTAACTAGTCTGCAACACTGTGAATGTTGCACATAATTACTGTAGCGTCCCCCTGCCCCCACCCCCCAAATAAGTGCCCAGGACCTTTTCCTATCATGCATTGTTATTTCTGCGTTACCTCTTCATCCATCCATCCCTCACCCCTCCCCCTCCCCTTGGTATTCTCAGTTTTAGAATCCAGACTCAGGCTTTGCTATCATTTGATACTGTGATATTGTCTACTCCCATTGTTTCATTTCTTGATGTACTATAGACAAATGAGATCATCTGGAATCTATCCATTTCCCTCGAACCGATTTTGTTTAACTTATCACTTCCTCCTACCTCCACTCCCAGTTCCATCCAAGTGCAGTGAATGGCAAGCTTTCATATTTTTCTCGAGCCGTGTAATGTTCCATTGTGTGTATCTGCCACTGCTGTTTTCTTCATCCATTCATCTATCCTTTGACATAATTTGCTTTAATCCCACTTTCTGGTGGTCATGGTCAAGCCCTGCCGTTGGCGCCCCCACCATGAATCGTGCTTTGGGGGCACCAATGAACATAGGTGCACCAGATCTTTTCATATGAATATTTCGGGGCTCTTATGATAGATGTCAAGAGGTGGAACCATTGGGTCCTGTGGCAATTCTCTTCTGACACTTTGGAGAAGTTTCTATGCCATTTCCCTCAAGGTTGCACCAGGTGACAGTCCCAGCCCAAGGGGCTGAGGACCAAGGGTTTTATCCTTTTTGGTCACCTCCCTATCTGTCTGGAACTTTCCCATTTGTTTGGCACCTGTCACTCTCCCTGGGCCAAGGTGATGTCTCAGGTGGCTGAGGAATAGACCTGACTTGGCCACACATGGTGGAAATTAGCCACCGAGCCAGGATCGAGACTCGGACCCAGCAGCCTCCAAATCAGGGTCCATCTCTGTACGCAAGGCTGGCCTTTCTGTGTGAACCATCTCCAGCACGGCCTGGACTGGAGTCAGCATGCCTGGTCCGGCTTCCTGGTCTCCTCCAGGTCCCCATCTGGGATGAATGGAGGCATGGGGAGAGCTAGGTTTCATGCGTGCTGAGTCTGTTCTTAAGTTCAAGCCCTGCCGTTGGCGCCCCCACCATGAATCGTGCTTTGGGGGCAAGTCAAGAACGTTCACCTTTGGAGCAGTGGGGCTGTTCTTGTGCATCCAAGGATGGGCTGTTGATGGCAGAAACGCTGTATCCTCTTTAAGGACCGACCCAGAGCTTAGGAAGTTTCCCTGGGCTGGCTGAGAGCAGAGCGTGTGTGTGTGTGTGTGTGTGTGTGTGTGTGTGTGTGTGTGAGACCACATGCAGCGCTAGGCATCCTCCCTGTTTTTAGGGGATGGGAGGCTTGGGGAGCTAGTTTAGGGATCAGGGGTATAATCCTTGTGTGTGCAAGACCCTAAGTTGAATCGCTGACTTTGTTTGGGCCCCCTCACCACCAATCTCCCCCTAAGTACTGTTGGATGGGACCATTGAACTGTTTGATCTGAGTTGGTAAGTATCACTAGGAGTGGCCTCCATTTCCCTGAACATTATTTGAACCCCCTCCTCACACCCCATCACAAACAAAAAAATCTGCCTGCTCTGAAATTCTCTTGAAGTGTTAGAGCTGTGGGTTGTATGTTTTTGCTTTTAAAAATATTAGAGAAATTACCCTGGCCACATCTTCAAGACTGCTCAGATCGGGACTGGGCCTTCTCCACCCAGATCCCCCATCTTCCAGTAGGTAGGCATTACACCCACCAGCTGCTGCAAGCTCCAGGTGGTCCCATCAACGACCAAGACCCAGAGATTATAAAACCCAGCTCCCGGAAGCACGCAGCCGCATTTGTGACTGCACGACATCTTATTATCTCATTTTTACTTTGGAGAACCCGGCAGGCTACCGAGAGTATCCTGCTCGCATGGAAGAGTCTGGAAAACTTCCCGTGTCGTACTCAATATGCCAAATACCAGTAACAATGTTAGGTCTCATTCTCCTAGCCCTGAAAGAGCACTGAATATGGCTCTTTCAAAATCTCAGGGCTAGGAAGAAGGAGACGTTACTGGTGCCTGCTTGAGGCAATCGATGAACAACATCGTGATCATGACCCTGGCCACATAGAAATGCCTAACACTTGTATGTTCTGATAGCTACTGCCCTGGTCTCTGTGTCCAGGCTGAGGAGATGAGATGTAGGAAAGGGATTAGGCGGGGGAGACTCTGTTTCTGAGCAAAAGTCTGTAAGAAATAGGTGATCCCTCCCACCCCCTGTCTCCCCGCCTGACACCCCTGGCTGGATGGACCATCCTTAGTCCCACAAGTAGCTGCATCTTCTGTGTGCCTGATTCTGGAAGTAATACCTGTCACCCTCACAAGGCTGGGGGCCCTGGCTTGCTTTTGTTTGGGAGCCTGGTTCTGGCTATGTCCTCTTCCAAAATGGCTTTTAGGGTCCCTGAGCCTCAGTTTCTCCATCTGTAAAAGGGACCTGTTTCAGTTCTGAACCTCTAGTAAGTTCTTGACGAAGACAGTCCCTGGGCCTGAGTGTGACTCAGCACATTGTTCATCTCCCAGCGGGGCCTTCCTGCCTCTTGCAGTTGTGGTGTCGGGGCCGTGGGATTCTCCTCCTTTGCAAATATGTCACCATTGCTATTTTTCTCTACATTTTTTAAAAATCTTGATGGACCACACTGGGTGGTGCTCAGGTCTTACCCCTGGCTCTGTTGCTCACTGACCATTCCCGCAGGGCCTCAGGGAACCCTACACAATGCCAGGGTTTGAACCTGGGTTGGCTGGGTGAGACAAACCAACTGCTTACACACTGGCTGACCGCTCTGGGCCCTGCTCTCACTCTGTAGTTCACTATCTGGGGCACTCATCTAGAGCTCGTCTCTGTCTCCAAGTTCAGCTCTTCTGGAGAAGACGGTGGTGGGGTGGGAGGCTTCCTGCCCGCCTTCCCACACAGCTCAACTCCTTGAACTTCAAGGACCAGCCCCCACCAGGAGCCGCTCTCCGGTCATGTCAGTGCAGCAGGGGGCTGCGGCTGGAGCAGCTGTCCCCCATCACGCAAGGGTGGCCGGGCGGCAGGCCCAGGCCTGTTTACCCCGAGCAGATAACATCTCCTCTGGACTGTGAGGAGAGGATGGGGAGGATGCCCGGGTCAACCTGCACCTTTGTAGTTGTGTAAATAGCGATGGGAAGGCATCTGAGGCGGACTGGGGTCGGGTGAGGAGTGAGGGATGGGTTTGGGGAGAGCGCGGCCCTCCCTTCGGAGACCTCTCTTAGAGCATCTTAAATCTCTCAAGAGAAGGGGCGACCCGCAGTCGTCAGTTTCCTCCTTCAAAGCGTTAAGCTTCCACTCAGTCTTAACTGATGGTTGGAAACTTTGTGAAGAACCGGGAGGCTTTCTTGGTGGCGTCAATGCTTCCAGTGACTAAGAGGGGACGGAGCTTGTCATGGAAGGCCGTGGGAGCCAGATGTAGGAGTCACAGGGGATATGGGTTCTATGGGCTGAAATGTTTAGACAAGAACTTGTTAAAAATTGCAATGGCTTATAGAGGCAGGCTGCGGGGTGGTGGGTGGTCGGAGGGAAACTGGGGACATTGGTGGTGGGAAATGTGCACTGGTGAAGGGACGGGTGTTGGAACATTGTATGACTGAAGCCTAATCATGAACAAATTTGTAACTGAGTATCTCATGATGATTCAATAAAAAATTAAAATAAAAAATTAAAATTCAATGGCTTTTCTTAGCTGCAGGGTTTCCTCATCTACTCACAGATATATCTTGATCGTATTTTCCCTGAGAAGAAGGATGCAGTGGATCTTGTCTTCAAACTCTTTTCTCTTTTGAGACCCAAAACTACTACTAGTTCTTCCTTCTTTTTTCTTTTTCTTTTTCTTTTTCTTTCTTTCTTTCTTTCTTTCTTTCTTTCTTTCTTTCTTTCTTTCTTTCTTTCTTTCTTTCTTTCTCCTTCCTTCCTTCCTTCCTTCCTTCCTTCCTTCCTTCCTTCCTTCCTTCCTTCCTTCCTTCCTCCTCCTCCTCCTCCTCCTCCTCCTCCTCCTCCTCCTCCTCCTCCTCCTCCTCCTTCTTCTTCTTCTTCTTCTTCTTCTTCTTCTTCTTCTTCTTCTTCTTCTTCTTCTTCTTCTTCTTCTTTTCCCCTCCTCCTCCTCCCCCTTCCCTCCTTCTCTCCCTCCTCCTCCTTCACTTCCTCCCTCTCCTCCTCCTCTTCCCCTCTCCTCTCCATCCTCCTCCTTCTTTTCTCCTCCTTCTCCTTCTCCTTCTCTTTTCTCTTTCTCCTCCTCTTTCCTCTTCCTCCTCCTCCTTCCTCTTCCTCCTCCTCATCTTCCTTCTTTCTCTTCTTCTTCTTCTTCTTCTTCTTCTTCTTCTTCTTCTTCTTCTTCTTTTCCTCCTTCTCCTTCTCCTCTTCCTCCTCCCCTTCTTCTCCTTCTCTTTCTCCTTCTCCTCCTCTACCTCCTCTTCCTCCTCCTTCTCCTCCTCTTCTTCATCCTCCTTCTTCTCTCACTCCTCCTCCCCCTCCCCTTCCTCTTCTTCCTCTTCCCTCTTATAATGGTGCCCAGGGGAACTTGATATGGTTTCAGGGATCAATCCAGAGTTGGCTATGTGCAAGGCAATCACCTTACTCCTGTAATTTCTCTCCATTGCACCCACACCATGAACTTTAAAAGGATCAAGCAAGACATGAAAGCAGCAGTCCGAAGAACTCTCTGGTCAAGGCAACTTTATGAAATAAGTTTTTAGGACAATACACAGAGTCCTGATTAGTAAAAAGAAAATGTTATAATTACATGAAAGGGACTGAAATGAATGTTTAAGTATCTCAAATATTGCCAATGCCGAGTATATTTCAAGTCGTCACGGTGGGGTATTGGGAAAAGTTTTCAATTAGCAATAATTGCGCCTCAGATAAACCTCATTGGCTACGATACTGCCACTGCGCAAAGCATCCCAAAGGATTTTGGGATTTTGATTCAAGTGTCATCATAGAAAGTGACATGGGCTTGTTGGCTTGGAAGAGAAGTGGCCAAAAGCACACAATCACTCTACAGCTTTCTTAGGGATTCAAATTTGCTCTGAACAAGCAGCAAGGCTGAACTTCTGCTGTTGTTTCTATCTGCTTTCTCAAGAGATCATAAGCGAGGAGACTTTCAGGGGCTAATCCAGCCATCACGGACAATGCCAGGGTGGCTGCAAACGGGCAAGCAAACATTCCTGAATGGGAGAAATGGTGCCACCTTGCGAAGGCCCTTTCCTGGAACCTGGGTTGGGCCTGTACCCCACCTTGGCCAGGCCTTCACAGTAACCACAGAAGACCCCCTTCCAGTGTGGCCCCTTCTTGTTAAAAAACAAAGAAGAGACGAAAACACCCTCTCGTCACTCGGAGAGCGGCCCACAGGCCAGCAGCTTTTTCTCTCACAGACCTTGGGTCCTCCCCAACTGCCTCACAGATCCTGGCAGGGGTGGTTGAGTGTCCAAGCCAGGAGACCCCAGACAAGATTGGGAGTCCAGGTGAGGAGGGAAATTGCTGTTTGGGGACGGAACTGGTACTGATTCCAATTTCCCTTTCCAGGTCTGGCTCAGTAGAACAGCTCATCAACCTGAAGGATTCTTTCCCTCTCTCAACTCCAAGCCTCCTTGTCCTCCTGACCCCTTGTGAGTTCTCTTTCCTGTGTTTTTTTCTTCCACAATAAACAGCAACACAATCAAACCCTGGAATGTGTCTTGGCATGAGCAAGAGGCCTCGGCAGCTTGGTTTATTAGCTGTTTTCAAGGGAAAAAGCTCTTGGGACCAAAAAGATATTTACAAATATAGAAATGACCAGAGCCCCCACTGTCTACAGGGAAACCACTGCTTACAGGAGTGTTTTCATCCACACCCTCTCGTTCCCTCTCCCCACATCCATCTTACTGTCACTTGGATCGCCCCATTGTGAGAAGAAAATCAGATGAAAGGTTTCATGAGAGTTCATGGCTAGAGGGCTTGAGCGTTACCTTGCTAGGGACCGAGAAATGGAGTTTTGAAGGATGAACTTTTTGTTACCTCCCATGGGTGAGCTGGCTGAGGGCCTTTGGGAGCGGAGGTAGGAATACCAGAAAGATGTTTTCATTTTCACAGTTCCTCAGAGAAGACCAAATTCAGGGTGATTCTATGCCTGTTCGCAGCACAATGGCACACTGAATTTTCCACACATACTAGGTAAAGAGTTTCACTGAGAGGGCGACCCTCTTCCCTCTGACATTATCTGCACAGGATGCAGACTCAATTAAAGGGGTGCTGGGCCCAAATAATTCAGTGCAGGGGATTGAATCTGACAACGATGGAAAAGCTTCATGAAGCAAAGAGGGGAATCAGACGACTTTGAGATCACCAATAGCTGGAAGTTCCACAGCCACATCCAGTGAGAAGGGATAATTAAAGGAACTTGAATCATTCATTCCAGGTACCAAGACTGCAAAGAGAATCAAGATTAGGGCGTTATAGTAGCTGGTGCTGCGGCGGATGGACTGGTGAAGTAGGATGTTCCCTGCTTGCAGCCTCTTCCCTGTCTCCCCTCTACCATCAGTGCTTTCTGGGGGCCAGCTGCTGAGAGGACAGAGGGCAGAGGACGTGGTCAAGGTCATTCCTGGGGAATTTAGGCTGACCTGTGATAAGATGTGGGTCCTCACTGTTATCTGGTTACAGCCAAGCCCTTCACATCCATTTCCCAAACCCAAACTGAATTTATTTATTTATTTATAATTTTTTAAATTGAATCACAGTGAGATACATGGTTATGAGGTTATTCGAGAAGGGTTTTCAGTCACATACTGTTCCAACACCCATTCCTTCACCACAAAACTGAATTTAAAGTATGAGTCTTCCATTCCAAATCACAGTCATCTAATTATTTTTCTTCATAAGGCAAGTTCATATTCAGAAAAAAAATTACTCACTATTTCTTTGTCTGTGACACACATATGCAATAACTCTAGTTGAGCAAAAGATTGAATAAATAAATCCCCTCTCCAACTAAACCCAGCATTCATTCAGCCTTGAACACACGTTCTTCTGCAACAATAAGGGCTAAAATTAATTGAATTCTTGGGATATCATTGTGCTAAGCAGTTTTATTCCCACCACCATATATTATTCCATTAAACCATGTATCATTAAATCTAACATCAATCCCATGAGGTAGCAGCTTCTCTTGTTATGTCAATTATAGATGTGAAGTCCAATGTTTATATAGGGCACATCACTTTCAGAAGTGGAGACTTCCTCCCTCCCTCCCTGCCTCCCTCCCTCCCTCCCTCCCTCCCTGCCTCCCTCTCTGCCTACCTCCCTCCCTCCCTCTCCCCCTCTGTCTCTCCCTCCCTCTCCCCTCCCTCCCTCCTTATCCCCTTCTCCTTCCTTCCTTCCTTCCTTCCTTCCTTCCTTCCTTCCTTCCTTCCTTCCTTCCTTCCCTTCTTTCTCTGTACCTCCACTAACACCAAACCTTGGAGCTGAATTTAAAGACAGTTAATCTAGCTTCAGAACCCATCCTTTTTTAGCCAGTGTTTCTAATTGTTTGTCTTGAATGTGGAGGTTATGCAATGGATTACATGTAACAGTGGGCTGATATGAAGGAAAATGACATGAATTTAGGTAACTTGGTGGCTAGAGAAGCAACTGAATAACCTGTTCAACTGAGACAGAAATCTCTTCCCCTTGCACTGCAACAGTCTGTACTGGCTCACCCAGGAGCTCTGTCTCATACGGGGGCCCAGGGTATCCTTATGGGGGTTTCACTGTTGAGACTTTTCTAGGAATTTCTCCAGCTAGTACCTCTGAGGGAACGAGGAAAAGGCGGGCAGGGGAGAAATGTCCCTTTGCTGTGGGCCACTACCAGGGGGCTGGGCACGTTCATTACTGTTCGGATGTGCAGCCCTACCTACTGCAAGGGAAGCTACCAATGGACGACCCAGCAGAGAAGACATTGTCCTATTGGTGCGGGAGGGAGGGGAGCAGACAGAAGGACAACTGTCTGGCCTTGCCTTCAACTTTCTTTCTTTACAGGTTTCTCTTGTAAATCAATTGTCATCCCATTGTTCATCGATTTGCTTGAGTGGGCCGGTCACCAGTATGTTTGGACTCTGGGATCAACGGGACCTGGGAGCAGAAATCGTTTGCCTGCTACCCCCAATCTCTGGCGACCCAGGGGTCACATCCGTTCTTTACAGTTTATGGTTTTAAATGTTCTTGCTCAAGTTTTATTTCAGTTTTTATTTTTTTCTTTTTGGGCCACACCTGGCAATGCACAGGGGTTTCTCCTGGCTCTGCACTCAGGAATTACTTCTGGGGGTGCTCGGGAGACCATATGGGATGTTGGGGATCGAACCCTGGTCGACCGTGTGCAAGGCAAATACCCTATCTGCTGTACTATGGCTCCAGCCCCTTATCTCAGTTTTACATGGCTTAGATTTGGAGAAATTTTGTCTTCATTTTACACAAGTAGCTACTGAGGAACAAGAGGGGAAATTATCTGCTATAGTCCACCATAAGCATCGGCTATGTGGGAACTGAGGTTTGAACGGAAATTAATGGTGTAAGTAACCATCCACTTAGGAATTCTTTTTTTTCTATAAATGACTTTTTTGCTTCCAGTTACAACCTTGTGACTATTAAAGTTGAATAATGAATTCATCTGTAATGAATCCAAACTCCTTTACTTCATGTCCAGTGTCATTTTATTTGACTACTAGGACTATTATAGAGATAATAGGAATATTAAAGAGACTATTATCGATCCCTTTCTTGAGTGGATGACATTTACATAATTCCTACAGATCTGAACTAAATAAATTCATAGAAAAAAAAAGTGTAAGCTCACAAATGTCTGGAAAGCCGAGTCAAGAAATGTTTGTTAGAGGGGCTGGAGCAACAGTACAGTGGGGAGGGAGTTTGTCTTGCACCCGACAGACCTGGGTTCGATTCCCAACATCCCATATGGTCCCAGGAGCAACAGCAGGAATAATTCCTGAGTACAGAGACAGGAGTAGCCCCTGAGCATTTCCGGCGTGACCCAAAAAGTTAAAAAAAAAAAAGAAAGAAAGAAAAGAAAAGAAAAATGAAAAAGAAAGAAAAAGAAATATTTCTTTTTTTCTTTCTTTCTTTTTGGGTCACACCCGGTGATGCTCAGGGGTTACTCCTGACTCTGCACTCAGGAGTCACCCCTGGCGCTGCTCAGGGGACCATTTGGAATGCTGGGAATCGAACCTGGGTTAGCCGCTTGCAAGGCAAAAACCCTACCCACTGTGCTATTGCTCCAGTCTGAAAAAGAAATGTTTCTTAAGACTGGAGAGAGGACAAAGGGTAAGACACCAGCATTGCACGGAACTGAGCAGGGTTCATCCCCAGCACCCAATCTAGTCCTCTGACTCCAGTAGGAGTGATCATTGAACACAGAGCGAGAAGTAAGCCCTGATCACTGCTGCGTGTGGTCCTCAAACCAAAAAAGAAAAAAGAGAGAGAGAAAGAGAGATTGTTAATATCAATAAAACTCATTTGGTGTAGCTTGAGCTGAGAGGATGAGTGTCCACCAGATAATATCCTGTACAGTTAAGAAAAAGCCACAGAATTGAGGAGCTCCCATTCATTAGCAACTTCCCGGCAGGCCAAGCAGAAATTAATTCCGCAGGGACTCAAATGCTGTAGTGACACTCCCAAGATCTCACCTCCAATCCACATTGTCCCTCTTACCACAATCCCCTCCCCCCAGGTGTAAATACCCCGCAGTGCACCAACACCTGGACACCTGTGCTGGCCGCTCCCTCCCAGATGTGGGGAGGCGATCCCAGAGTCCTATGCAAACCCTATACAAATAGGTTGCAAAGTTGAATTGCAAATTTTGGAAAAAGATGCAGGATTTCACCAAACAGATGAAAAAGAAATTTTTTTTTCTGGCAAGTGGCTCTAATTACAAGCGAAGCACTTGATGGATGAGAATGTGGTCACATCAGGCCCGTTGACATAGCAGGTGCTTCAAACGAGAATGATTTGTGTATCAAAGGATTAAGAGAGGCCCTGAGGAAAACGGATGAAGCCCTGCAGGGTTTCTGAAAAATTATGCGCTTTCTGATCCTGCAGCAGAGAGTCAAATGTGAAGGGAATGTGTCATATCGTGGGAGCAGATTATCTATCTATTTTCCTATCTATCTACAGAGATAGTCTCAGAGAACCTGCCAAAACTTGATCCAGGCTTTGTTCCTGCTGAGAATTAGGGCAAGGTTGACAGTAGAGCTGGACTGTTGGGAGATAATGATAAAAACGAACCCGTTTTTAATATTTTGGGGTTTGAAAAGTCTTCCAGCCCCCAGGGTGTTCTGTGCGTTTCCTTAGATGGTGAAGTTCATTGACTAGTCTCTTCCTCCAAGGTGGGATGGAGGCCTGGCCTTGCCTGTCAGCCTCTCAGCCTCGGCTGAGGGAAGGAATGGCCGTGCGAGGGAGTTAGTTGATAGAGCACGTCGGTTCTTGGCAGCCTTTGTGGGTGCTGGAATAATGAGGATGATAACAAAAACAATCTCAACAAGCATTAATTGGACCTTTATTATGTTCCAGGCTCGGTGCCCAATACTTTGCATGAGTTATGTCATTCAATCCTTAGATAACTCTGTAAGTAACTACTTACTATTCTCCCCCCCCACCCCCTTCAAAAGTATTAAGATTTAGCAAAGGGAGAGATTTGGCCAGGAAGACTCAACAATTAGTCCACTGGGAGACTAAACCTCTCCCTTCCCATTCAAAAAAATTTTGTAACAAGAACATATAACATGACTTTATATTGTTAAACAATATGGTCCTTCTCATTGTAGAGATGTTTTTGTAGAGCAGATCCTTACCATGTATTCACCTTGCAGAACTAAAAATTGACGCCAGCAAATCACCAATCTCCTCCCCACCTCCCCAATGGGTGGATTTCCGGTGTCCCCCTGAGTTTGGCTAGTGTAGCTCTCTCTCTTCAGTGGACTCATGCAGAATTTGTCCTGTGATTTGCTTTTGTGACTCAGCAGCAGCTGGGTTCACCCACGGTGCCCTGCGTGGCAGGAAGTCCTTCTTTCTATAAAGGTTGAATCATCTTCCATTGTGTGTTCAAGCTGCACTGTCTTTAGGCTGAATTCCCTCCTGATGCTCGTAAGTTGATTAAACCTAGGAATAAGGAGACATTGGAAGATGAACTTGACATCCAAATTAATCAGGATGCAGGTCTTAGCTTGCTACTGATTCTTTAAAAAAAAAAAACCCTCAGGAAACTTACTTAACCTGTACCTCTCTTTTTATTTTTTTCTCAACTGCATAGAGGCATAGTAATGGCTTCCTAACAGTGTTGTTGTGAAGGTTATTACACAATGCTTAGAAAGCACCCAACACGCTTGGCCTCTTACAATTGCTCACCTAAGGCAGCTGTTATTGATGAGTGAAGACTGAGAAGGAGTGAGTTGAATGTGTACAATTTAAGGAGATCTAAGGGGCATGAACTGAGAAGACCAACTTAGAGTTTAATTTATTCCATGGCTAAATTTTACATCGCTTGGAAATTATGTGAGAATAAATAAATACATGATTGCCTTCATTAGCAATTGGCCGCGAGACAGGCATTGATTTCTTTACAATGGCTGTGAGCCCCATGAACAAGCTGGGCAGTTAGAGAGAAAATTGGGGTGAAGAGCAATATTAGTATCATGAGGAGGAACACCGGCTAGTTGTGTAACCTTAGGCCAGTCACTTAATCTCTTGGAACCTCAGTTTTTCATTTCTACAACTGATATGAATTATTTATTCCTATATCAGAGCGCCATAGCGGCCCAAAGCAGAAGAGATGAAAAATCCTTTGCAGTGTGCAAAGTGCAGTATGTAGGTGGGTGCAAAATGTTATGAAGGTCAACTAAACTTAAAGAGATGGGGGGTGCAGTGAGATTTGCTCCATGCGACTGTATAAAAAGAACATCAAAATTATTTTGACCAAGAATAGCGATTTCCAATTCAAAGTTAAGTATGTCGACTTACATATAATTCTTTATTGTAGGTACCTGAAAGTTGCTGACAGTGTATCCATTAAGTAATACCCACACCAAAAGGAAATGATTTTTATATGACATGATGGAGGCTTTGATTATTCTTACTTTGGACAAACCGGCAGGCTATCAAACGTAACCTGCTCACATGGCAGAGTCTGGCAAACTCCCCGTGGCGTACCCAATCTGCCAAATACCAGTAACAATGATGGGTCTCATTCTCCTAACCCTGAAAGAGCCTTGAATATGGCACTTTTTAAAAATCTCAGGGCTAGGATGAAGGAGATGTTACTGGGGCCTGCTCGAGGCAATCGAGGAATAACAGGATGGTTGTGATCGTGATCGTGATGGAGGCTTTGAAAATGCAACATGTTGCCTCTGTTACAATCATTTCAAATATACATTTTTTACAAATGTACAAAGAACACATTTTCAATATATAAGTCTATCAAACCTACCCCTTGTACACCTTAAACTCAGAAAATTGTTCTATGTTAATTATGTCAATGAAGCTGGGAAAACTTATAAATGAATTTGGGAAAAAACGTTGGTGATGGCAAATGTCCAAAGTCGCTCCAGGTCATTCTAAAGAATATCACCCTGTTTCCATATCTCAATCTTTCGTAGGAAAGTATCCTTTAGAAACTGTTGTAGGGAGGCTCATCTAAATGGAGAGTGCCATAGTGGATGTCTGCTCTACAGTGGCTAACATCCTTAAGAGCTGTCCCTGTCCCTGTCCTCCTGTTGTTCATCGATTTTCTTGAGCGGGCCCAGTAACGTCTCCATCATGAGACTTTGTTGTTACTGTGTTTGGCATATCAAATACATCATGGGTAGCTTGCCAGGCTTTGCCGTGCAAGAGAGAAAAATGGATCTGTCAGGCATCATTACTTTTTTCTCATGTTGTTTTCTCTTAAAACCAATGGCAACCGGGGGTATGGTGCCTCCAGCAGGCCAATCTGTACCTGTGAGGTGAGTGCATCAGTAGCCTCATGGTGCCCTCAGACTTCCAGATACCCCAAAATTGCTGCTGTGCCTTTGGCCAGACCCCAAAAACTTGGGGCAAACTTTACCAAGAAAGTAAACGGCCAAAAGTTAGGTATGTGGGAGACACACCCACAAACCACTTTTGGCTCAGCTATATAATTGGAGGCAAGGCCTCTCTGGTTCCTGATTGAACTGCTTAATGGCCATGATCAGAGACTCAGAAACAAATCTCAAAACCCAACAACTTTTGGCAGAAATGCGTCCAGTCCCTGCAGTAGGTTACTGGCACTGGACCACACCAGGTGGAAATGGGTTTCATGCCTTGGCCTGTTCCCCCTGGTGGCCCGGTGGCCGCCATCCTCCAGAGGCCACTGGACAGTCAGGTTTGGGCCCTCAGTGGCAAGACACTTGGGGCCTCAAGGGATTGTGGTGGAGCAGACCCTTTTCTCCTCATCCCAATGAGACCCCGAGTCGCCACCCACAAACAGCCTCTCTGGCTCCTGATCAAGCTGCTTAATGGCCATGATCCCAGAGACACAGAAACAAATCTCGAAACCCAGCGGCTTTTGGCAGAAATGCGTCTGGACCACGCAGTAGGTTGCTGTTGCTGGGCCACCCCAGGGGGAAAGGGTGCTGTCCCTCCACCTGCTCCCCCTTGGTGGTTCGGTGGCCACTATCCACCAGAGGCCATTAGTCAGGTTTGGGCCCACAGTGATGAGACATGTGGGGCCTCATGGGATGGTGGTAGAGTAGGTCCTTTCCTCCTCATCCCAATGAGACCCTGATTCCCTGCCCATGAACGGCCTCTCTTGCTCCTAATCAAGCAGCTTAACAGCCATGATCCCAGAGACTGAGAAACAAATCTCGAAACCCAACAACTTTTGGCAGAAATGTGTCTGGAACCCTCAGTAGGTTACTGTCGCTGAGCCACCCAAGGGGGAAAAGGGTGCTGTCCCTTTGCCTGCTCCCCCTAGGTGGCTCGGTGGCTGCCATATTACAGAGGCCATTGGACAGTTAGGTTTGGTCCTGCAGTGATGAGACACGTGGGCCTCACGGGATGGGGGTGGAGCCGGCCTTTTCCTCCCCATCCCAATGAGACCCCAAGTCGCCACCCAAAAACGGCCTCTCTGGCTCCTGATCAAGCTACTTAATGGCCATGATCCCAGAGACTCAAACAAATCTCGAAACCCAACAGCTTTTGGCAGAAATGTGTCCGGTCCCTGCAGTAGGTTACTGGCGCTGGGCCACACCAAGTGGGAATGGGTTTCGTGCCTTGGCCTGTTCCCCCTGGTGGCCTGGTGGCCACCATTCTCCAGAGGCCACTGGACAGTCAGGTTTGGGCCCTCAGTGGCGAGTCACATGGGGCCTCACGGGATGGTGGTAGAGTAGGCCCTTTCCTCCCCATCCCAACGAGACCCAGAGTCGCCGCCCAGGAACAGCCCCTCTGGCTTCTGATCAAGCTGTTTAATGGCCATGATCCCAGAGACTCAGAAACAAATCTTGAAACTCAGCAGCTTTTGGCAGAAATGCATCCAGACCGCACAGTAGGTTGCTGTCACTGGGCCACCCCAGGGGGGAAAGGGTGCTGTCTATCCACCTGCTCCCCCTTGGCAGCTTGGTGGCCACCATCCTCCAGAGGCCATTGGACAGTCAGGTTTGGGCCTGCAGTGATGAGACATGTGGGGCCTCATGGGATGGGGGTGGAGCCGGCCCTTTCCTCCCCATCCCAACGAGACCACGAGTCGCTGCCCACGAATGACCTCTTTGGCTCTTGATCAAGCTGCTTAATGGCCATGATCCCAGAGACTCAGGAACAAATCTTGGAACCTATAAGGTTTTGGCAAGAAATCCCTCAAGATTTAATTGTTGAAATTTCAGAATTTCAAAATTGTGCGGCCACTACTGCAGCCACGCAGCATCATACATTATTCATAACCAGTAATAGGAAACAAATTGTCTACTGTTGCCTTTTTGGAAGGTCAGAGTGTTGGGGTAAAATCCCAAATAATAATGGTGGGTGTGGTGTCGAAATGTTAAGCATAATCAAGTATAGAGAGAGTAATTTGGAAATCATCTGCCCCACAGGTAGGGGGAGGGTATAGGATGGGGGTATACTGGGGATTTTGGTGGTGAATAGTGGGCACTAGTGAAGATATGGGTGTTTCATTGTATGACCGAGACTCAAACCCAAAAGCTCTGTAACTGCTCTCACAGTGATTCAATAAATAAAATTATAAAAAATGGGAAAAAAAAGTAAGGCGAAGTTCATGCACAATTCAATCAGCCTAATCAATGGCTGAATAAATAGCAGTACTCCTACATAATAAATAAATAAATAAAACCAATGGCAACAATAAATCAATCCACCAACTGTTAATTTCCCCACACCACCAAGCACTGTCCAAGGAATGACTCTTTGATAGTTACACCACTGATAGTAACTAACACTTGTTGAGTGCTCAAGTTTCCCAGGCATTGTGTGACCTTCTCTCTATTGGTGATCTCATAGAGTCTTTTTTAAAAATTTTATTGAAGCACTGCGAGAAAGTTACAAGCTTTCATGTTTGGGTTACAATCACACAATGATCAAACACCCATATCTCCACCAGTGCACATCCCCCACTACCAACATCCCCAGTATACTCCCACTTCCCCACCCTCCCCCTGCCTCCATGGCAGAAATTATTCCCCATACTTTCTCTCTACTTTGGGGCATTATGGTTTGCAATACAGATACTGAGAGGTCATCATGTTTGGTCCATTATCTACTTTCGGCATACATCTCCCATCCCAACTGATTCCTCCAGCCATCATTTTCCTAGTGATCCCTTCTCTGCTCCATCTGCCTTCTCCCCTCTGCTCATGAGGCAGGCTTACAATCTCATAGAGTCTTAATACAAGATTCGTGTATTGTGAGGAAGAGAAAATCAAAACTTGAAGGGGACTCACTTATTCAAGGTCCCTGGGGGCATGATCGAGGCAGGTTCCTTCAGAGGCAGTGAAGCTTTGAGGCTAACATGCAATCCTGTAACTTTCTAATTGCATGAGCAATTATTTCCTTCATATATTTGCCAAAGTAAATATTATCAAATCTTTGTTTTCTAAAAATTCAGCACTTTAAAAAGAATCATAATGGTCAATAAATGGTGTTAGCTAAGAAACACATCATTTCTTTCTTAGTCAATTCTTCATAATTTTCACTTATTCTTTTTTATTAAGTTGCTAGACTTTTTATGTCTAGGAGTTCTTTATTGATGGTTTCAATTCTGTTTGACATGCGTCAAGGCTATTTTCCCTAAGTGTTTTGTTGTTGCTCTTCTGAATTGACTATTGGATTTGTTTGTTTTGTTTTGGTCTTTTTTCTGGATTGCATGGAAGTCAGAGTGATCTGGTTTCTTAATTTAATGACTTTTGGATTCTAAGTGATGGTGGAGAGGGTTTTTCTCGTTCCCAAACTATAAGGGGATCTTCTGCACATTCAGTATGTGGTCTTGTGGTTATGTGTACATGCCGGAGAGATGGAAGATTTGGATACACACTGCTCAAGTGACACAGGGTTTTGTCAAGGTGACAGATCTCAAAATTTCTATGTCATCAGCCTCCTATTCTGCCCAGCCTCATAGTTAATCCATGAAGTCCACATCTAGGGCACCATAGCTGGAGTTGCAAGGAAATATTTTCTCCTCCTCCTCCTCCTCCTCTTCTTCCTCCTCCTTCTCCTCCTCTTCCTCCTCCTGCTTCTCATCCTCCTGATCCTCCTCCTTCTGCTCCTCTTCCCTCCTTCTTATCCTTCTCCTCCTCCTCCTCCTCCTCCTCCTCCTCCTCCTCCTCCTCTTCTGGTCCACCTCCTCAACCTCCTCCTTCTCCTCCTTTTCTTCCTCTTCTTGTTACTCCCTCTCCTTGTCCTCCTACTCGTCCTCGTCCTCCTCCTCCTCCTTCTTCCACCCCCTCCTCCTCCTCTTCCTCCTCCTCCTTCTTCATTTGGGCCGGTGATGCTCAGGGCTTACTCCTGTTTCTGCACTCAGGGATCACTGCTGGTGGTGCACAGGTACCTCATGTGGTGCTAGGGATTAAACAGGGGTTGACTACTTGTAAGGCCAGTGCCTTCCACACCATTCTATCTCTATGACTTCAGGACAACCTTTCAAAGGGACATCGAGCCCTGGCTGTGGTACTCTAAAGCCTCTTCTTTCTTTCTTTTTTTAAAAAATTTTTATTAGTGGAACACCACTTGTAGATTTACAAATTTTTGTGCTTGGGTTTCGATTATACAATGATCAAGTACCCATCCCTCCACCAGTGCCCATTTTCCACCACCATGGATCCCAGTATCCCTCCCACACCCATCCCCCCATCCCACCCTGCCTCTGTGGCAGGGCATTCCCTTTTGTTCTCTCTCTCCTTTTGGGTGTTGTGGTCTGCAAAAGAGGTATTGAGTGGCAATCATGTTCAGTCCATAGTCTACTTTCAACATGTATCTCCCCTCCTGGGAAGATCCTCCAAACACCCTTTATTTGGTGCTCCCTTCTCTATCTGAGCTGCCCTTGCCCCTAGAGTGCCCAGCTGAAGTCTCTTCTTTCAGTTCTACTCTTCTTGATTCAGGGGTTTAGCTCACAAGACAAAGTGTTTTTCCTTGGCCTAGGGGGAAGGACCTTTCTGGACTTGTGAGGCCAAGTCCAGTCTCTACTGGTCACAGACAAATCCAAGACCCAACATCTCTGCAAAAGGGAAAGTGATAAAAACCAGTTTGGATTCTAGCATGCGGCAACCAGAAGGGGATCTCAAGTAAGTTGCACATTATCCATTATGTTGGAGGAATCTGTGTTAGAAAGCTCCCATCCACATATAAGAAATCAGTTTTCTAGGCAGAGCTAAGTGCAGACCGGAGAGCTGTCACCTCAGAAGTCTTTTTTTTTTTAAATTATTGAATCACTGTGAGACAGAGTTACAAAGTTTTCATGTTTGAGATTCAGCCATATAATGATCGAACATCTATCCCTCCACCAGTGCACATTTTCCACCACCCATGTCCCCAGTATCCTCCTCCCCTCCCCATCCTAGTCCTCACCCTGCCTCTATGGCAGGCAATTTCCCCAATACTCTCTCTACTTTTGGGAATTATGTTTTGCTCGAATTTCCCCACCACCATTCAAGCCTACCTGCCAGGGGAATATGCTAGATAATTTATTTTCCATTGTTCATTTTGAATATCATGAGAGCTCATGTGGCCGCAAAAGTGGTCGCATGCATCTGGAATTCTAGATTGTAAATGGCTGGGTTCCAGAGACATCTCTGTAAGGCACTAATCCATTTGGGTATTCAACTGGGAGTCTCTGGACCAGGGCTGTTGGTGCACCAAGATGGCTCCCGGAGGCAGATTGTGGGCACCTCTTAGTAGAGGTCTGGGAAGTGTGCTGTGGGTGGCAGCGATGGGCACTGGCTTTGTGCAGATCTGGATAGGAATTTTGACTCTGCCATTTCTTCCCCGGGGACCTTGGATAGGACTATTAACAATTCCGAGTCAAGGTTTTGTCCTCTCTGAAACAGGGAGTGGATGGAGTGGAAGGAGGATGAAGTCTTAAAGGTTCATCTTTTTCAGGGTTGATGCCAGAATTATACTCTGACTTGGGTTTTACTCTTACTTCTTCTGCTCTTGGGAATTAGGCCTCATCCCCCCATTTCCCAATCTATGCAGAACCACCACGAATAATTCCTCTCTGCCTCATCTGAGCCTTGGCTTGAGACCGCAACCTTGGTCCAAGACTACAGAGATCTTGAATCTGAAGGTCCAGCTAAGTCACATCAAGGTTCATGACCCACAGAATTGGACACAGTCAACAATTA